>NW_004524633.1:9785558-9788775 GCF_000260255.1 Octodon degus
TAATTTTTTTTCTTGATGCTATTGTGAAGGGTACTGTTTTCTTAATTTCTTTCTCAGTGAGTTCCTTACTGGTGCAAAGGAACACTATTGAGTTTCTTTTTGTATTGATTTTTTTAACCTGCTATGTTGCTAAGTTTGCTTATTAATTCTAGAGGTCTTCTCATGGAGTGTTTTCTGGGATCTTGTATGGAGAGGATCATGTCATCTGAAAATAATAATGTGACCTCTCCCTTTCCTATATGTATCCTTTTTGTCTCTTTTTCTATTGGTCTGGCTAATGATTCAAGTACTTTGCTGAACGTGAGCATCCTTGTCTATTCCTGATTTTAGAGGGAACTCTTTCTGGTTTTCCCATTTAATACGTCATTTGCAAGTTTTTAATGAATTACCTTCATCAGATTACAGTCTTTCTATTCCTACTTTTTAAGGGTTTTTTTTATGATGAATGGGCCTTGGATTTTGTCAAAATCTTTTTCTGAATCTGTTGATATGATCTTGTCACTTGTGTTCCTACATTTTTTTATGTGATATATTACCTTTTTGTTTAGATATATTGAAGCATTCCTACAACTCCTGGAGGAAACCTACTTAGTCATGGACCATGATCTTTTGGATGATTTGTAACATTCTTTTTACCAATATTTCATTCATGACATTTTGCATCTGTGTGCATTAAAGAAACTGGCCAGTAGTTTTCTTTTTTAGTTGGACTCTTCTCTGGTTGTTGGATGACAGTGAAACTTGTGAATCCAATCATTTCTTGCTTCTAGAAATGATTTTGGAAATATTCTTTACCTTTTAATTTCAATAAAGATTTTTGAGAATTATGTGCTATATCCTTCTTAAAATTCCTACAGAATTCAGTGGTGAATCCATCTGGTACTGCAGTTTGTTTAGTTGGTAGGATACATTTTCTGGTCAATTTTATGGCTTGTTATTTGATGGCCCTAAATTTGTATGTATTCTTAGTTCCATTTTGGTAATGAGTTTGGGAATCTATTCATTTCTTTAGGATTTTACATTTTGTTGGAGTAAAGGTTTTCATAGCAGCTGTTATCAATTGGATTTTGACTGCATCTGTTTTGATTACACCTTTTTATGTCTAACTGCATTGATATTAGAAGTGTCTTTTCTGTTCTTCTTTGGTAAGCTTGGCTAAGCACATATTTTGCTTATTCTTTCAAAGAACCAGCTCTTGGATTCATTGATTCTTTACCAATTTTTTAGGCTCAATTTCATTGATTTCTGTTCTGACCTTCAAGATTTCCTTCTATAACCTGGATTTGGGCTTGGATGGTTGTTTTTGGAATATCTTGAGGTTCATAATCAGGTTATTGGCTTGACTCTACTCTGTTTATCTAATGTGGCCACTGACTGAGGAAAGCTTAGGATTGCTTTTATTTTTCACACAGGCTCTGGTCTGTTGTATCAGCACTGGGTTTTGACATCAGAAACTGTCCACATTTTTCCTTTTTTTTTTCCAAGGAAACCCCGAAATTTAAAAAATGGGGTGTTGTTTCCAGGAGTTGAAAATTTCTCCTGGTTTCTTTTTTCTTTCCTTAGCATTTCATTTATGAGGTATAAATAGCTGATTGTTCTGGCATTCACATCTTTTCTTCTGAGACATTTGTAGTCATTTGTCTTCAACATGGTCTTCCAGCCACTGAGATATATCCACAGTCCTCTCATGGTTTTTGTGGTGATTCATTTTTAGTTTCAATGTGTAATGATGTGATGACTAATATGGGGTGATTTCAACTCTTTTGTACTTATTTAAACCACCTTTGTGGTCTCTTTTGCAGAGTGTTCTATGTTACTGAGATGAATGCGTGGTCTGCTAGAGTAGAATAAACACTCTCCTACAGTACGACCATAGCAGATACCCATCAGGGCCATGTGCTACAAGTTGCAGCTCACCTGTGATATGTATTTGTTTTTTGTCCTTCTGCACATATTGTCCTTATACAATTATATTTTTTGTATTTGTACTTCACATCTCATATCTTTAATCTCTTTAAAAAATTCTATCATTTGTGTTTTTCTGACTAGCAACCTATATACTTCATTTAGATTTATCTTTTTAATTTAATGATATCAATCTAGCTAGATCTAACTTGTCGTATAAATAATCGATTTTTATTAATTAATTAATTAATTAATTTTTTGGCAGAACCGGGGATTGAACTCAGGCCCTTGCACTTGCCAGGCAAACGCTTATTATTCTACTGAGCTATCTCTGCAGCCCCAAATAGTTGATTTTTATTGTAATATTCTAATTTTCATATTTAAAAGCTTAATGAGGATTCTCTTCAACATTTCTTATTTCTTGTTCGCCTTATAATTTCACTTCTGTTTCTTTTAGCATGTCTAATAATTCTAGCACATAAAACTCATGCTGTTTTACTGATTTGCTGTTAGTTCACATTTCTGTATGGTTATTTCATTGGAAGGGAGGTGGGTTTTGTCTTAGAGATTATCGTTTTATTCAGAAATTTCACTGCAGACATTTAAACATTTTGGATGCATAGATAAATCTTGTGCTCTGTGTTTTGCACTTTTTTATTTTTGACAATTCCTGAGTGTCTCACTCTGAGAGGAAAGTAATTCAATCAATCATTTGTGTGGGTAGAGTGAGTCTGACAAGTGGCTGAAGATTTACACGGGCGGGGTGAGCTCCTGAGCTCCACAGCGGCATGTTTCCCCCGTGACATCAAGGCTGGGTTTGAGACACCAAAGCTCCCCACGAGTTCTTCTAAGGCACGGGGTGCATCTGCCACACCTTATTGCAATGCACGTACGACTGACCAGAGAGCTTGCTCTGCTTTGGGGTCTCTGAGCTGTCCCTGCCCCTGAACTCCCCCAGCCTCTTGCACCCCACATTGCCTTCCAGAGGAGAGAACAAAGTCATAGGATTCACCACTCCTTCTGAGGAAAAAGACAAAGGCCAGGTGTGTACTCTTCTTTTCCTGCTTTTTGTTTTAATTCATTTTTGAGCTCATAATTTATTTTTACTATAATTCAATGAAAATGATGTACTTAAAAACATCCTTTGGGAATTTTAAGTAACATCCTACTCACTTTACCCCACAGGGTTTCTCTTGGCCACATAAATTACTGTTCTTCTCAAAAAGGGGAATCTCAGCTGCCTTTCTTCTTCTTCTTCTTCTTCTTCTTCTTCTTCTTCTTCTTCTTCTTCTTCTTCTTCTTCTTCTTCTTC
>NW_004524633.1:9788875-9815841 GCF_000260255.1 Octodon degus
TCTCTCCCTCTCTCTCCCTCTCTCTCTCTCCCTCTCTCTTTCTTTTCCTCTCTCCCACATTTCTTTCTTTTTCCAAATGTTCACTTAGAAATTAATTTGTTGGTAGCTTCTCTTTCTTCATGATGAAGAGCTCATCAGCTTTGTGTAATTTTGCTCCTTACTATAGCTTTTCCAATGTTGATCTACTTAGATAGTAGGATTGTTCTTGCTTTTTCTTTCACTGCAGCTGATGGAACCCAGCACCTCCCATTTAGGCAAGCGCTCTACCAAGAGGCCCCCATCCAGCTCTACTCTTGATATTTCAAATTCTCACTAACACACATATTTAGTGTTTTGTTGTTGCTTTTCAAAGATTTGGGGTCCTATCCTAATTTTTTGCGGTTTTAAAACCTCATTATTAAATTTAGATCAGGAAATACAACATGTAATTTTTGATTTGGGAGACATACTGAGGTTTTTCTTAATCATTTTGGTTTTGTTCTGTTTTGAGATAGGGTTTCTCTGTGTAGTTCAGGCTGGTCTCAAACTCACGATGATGCTCCTGCTTCCTTTTTCTTAGCCTCATGAGGATAACAGGCATGAGCTACTGTGCCAAGTGGTTGAGATATTTTGTAGATAAACAATAGTTCTAAAAACTATGGAGCAGTCCAATAAGATAATGTATTCTTGGAAAGTTTGAAGTTAACATGTGTGTTAACTCAAAATTAGCACTGTTAAAGTTATATTCTTCTACATTTTCTCTTCCTGAACTAGAGAATATAAGAACTTTTACATAAAGCTTTCTCTGAACATGTATAAATTTGTAAAGTGTCATGTTTTTTCCTGAGAACATATAAACACACACATGCACACACATATACCCACCAAATATGTATTGTGTATGGTCAGGGACCACAAATTATAAATTGCACGGTACTTGTCCTGGGCTTTCCTTGCCCTGCTAACTTTGCGAGTTGGCCTTCAGCTTCCTCTGGATCAATGAGATTGGCGCCCAGGTGTGGGCAGGGACGTTGGCTTGCCTTTACGATGTTAAATTTGCCCATTTTACCACTGCCCCTGTGCTGTTCCAGGAGAACTCCTCACCCTCCCCTACACTGGCTAATCAAATGCTGGCCAGCTGGAGATGTACAGCCCTTGGCTCCTAGACAGCACCTGGTGGTCCTCCATCCCTGCTGCTCCTCCCTCTACTTTGTCTCTTGTTCTTTCTTTCCCTTCCCAGCCTGCTTGTAACCCAGGCAGTAGACTGGAACCTACTACAGGGCTCTCCAATAGCGTATAACTGGAGTGTGTATGTACATTGTGTTTGGTTTTTCTGTGAATATTATATACTGCTGCGGCTTGGTAGAGCAGGCACACGAGGCTCACAGACTAATAATGCTGTGTGGTGAGTCGCGAACAATGCTCCTCAACTGTCTTGCCATTTCTATCGGAAGAACAGTGCGTTCTCAATATTGAACTGAGGGAAGACACTGGCAAAGCTGCCCTGTGTTCTTTTCCTTTAGAGCTGGCCCTCGCAGAGCGCCTCAGCCTTGATTCTCCTCCATCCTGGAGAGGAGGCAGCCACCTTTCGATTTGTCATCATCCTGTGTCTATTTCTACATTGCTTCCAAACCTACAAGTGACGATGACTGCACTATATACTAACTATGCTTCTTTAAAATTAATGCCATTTATAAATTATCCATACATAAATTGTTCATGTTATGTTACTTCAGGAATACCTTATATCAACAGGACAACTTTGCTCAATATATTAGCATATAAGAAACATCAGTGACTTAAGCAGTATAATTTTGTCCTTTAATAGGTCAGTTAATCATAGTAGATTGCTATTGTAATGGACATTTTCACTTGCTTTTCCTTTTGTGTATGTGTATATTTTATACTTTATGGATTTCTTTTTCTTTTATTAGTGTATGCTTGCAGTAGGTAATGATCACATTCACAATACATATAGGCACAAGTACACCACACATTGCAATTCTCCTCTTTCCTCCCTTATGCTCTACCCCTCCTTTCATTTTCCCACCATCAGATCCATATATTTAATTTATATGACCTTGTAGAGTCAATTATCCCATATACAGATGGGAAATTAGACCTGTAGGACTGAGCACTCATAAAACATATAAGGAAGTTGTAGTACACATGCTTTTTTGGTTTGCTTTTTGGCAGAATTGGGGGTTGAACTCAGGCCTTTGCGCTTGCCAGGCAAGCACTTAGTCTACTGAGCCATCTCCCTGGGTCTGCATATGCTTTTAAATCCATTGCCCCCCCTGGACAGTGAATCCTCTTTCTTTTCTTTGTCTTTATCTGCATTATCTGACTTTTATTTTTGTCCATATTCTGGCTAGTGAAAGTTCAATTATTAATTTGTGTCCTTTCTTGGTATCAAATGAAAGATGCTGAATAGCATGGTTCACTGTTTCTGAGTTGAGTATGCCGTCACCCTCAGAGACTTTATCTTTCTTGTCCTTGTAAGAGAAATTAGTAACTACACTTTCTTGCTTGGCCCAAGGAAACACTCCATTGGATAGATCAGGAAGGCATTCTATATTATTTTTAGAGGTTTCATAATTAATGTATCATATTTATATTCTCAGTTCATGTGGAATTTATTTTGTTTTGCTGTAAGACTGGCTTTTATTACATTTTTTATTATTTTATTTTATTTTTTTGACGGAACTGGGGATTGAACTCAGATCCTTGCATTTGTCAGTCAAGTGCTTATCCTACTGAGCCATCTCCCCAGCCCCTTTATTACATTTAAAAAAAAAATAATTTATGAGAACAAATTGCCTACACACAAGTTATCAGTTTATTTTTTCTCTGATGGTCTGAATTGTCTTCTCGTTCATAGAAACCAAAATTTCATGTTAGCTGGATTGTACTTGGAGCCCAATTTTTGTGCTTCAGCCATGGATCTGTGTGCTGTTCTTGCAATTCCACACATTAATAATATCCTCAGCCAATTCAAACTTGATAGAAAACATTATCCACCCGATTTTTTACATTATAAGTTCCATATTTTGTCAATACAAATTTTTATAATCAGCTTCCCAAGTTTCATGGAAACCTAACTTTAGATTTTCTGTTGAATTACATAATGTATTTCATTGTGAATATTACATCGCATGATAGTCCTGAATATATTCTCCATTTACTTAACTCCTTCACTGAATTTGAATTATCTTCTATGTGTATTTCTTTAGATCAATTCTAGTTTTTCTATTTAAAATGTAAATAGAACTTTTTCTTAATTTGATTTTTAATTTCTTTTGCACAATTATTAATATCAGATTCATGAACTAGTTTAAACTATTACTAATTGCACTAATTTATCTACAAGTCCTTTTAGGTTTTTTTTTTTATAGCAGCAATAACATTGTCTGGGATGATAAAATTTTATTTTTTTCTTTTTGAGTCTTTCTGAATGTTAAATTTCTCCTGATCCAATTGTTTTAATCTGACTAGTGAAAATGGCCAAGGTTGTTACTCTTAAATTTTCTTTTACTTTTTATAGATCACTCTTCTTATGTAAGACATTGGTAGTTTGTTAGTAGATTTTGTAAATCATGAAATCAATTTTTATAGTATATTTCATGTCATCATATTGTAATGCCCTTTGTAGTTTTTTAGAATGTTGACATCTTTTGCATATTTTATGTGGAACATCTCCAATGTTTGGATTATTTAAGTTTCTAATCTGGGAATTGTCTGCTGATGTTTCCACTGTTGGCTTCTTCTCTCTTTCGTGCACTGGTGTTTTAATTGGGAATTAATATTTGTTGAATTTGGTCTTGCAAGTTTTGTAGCTTGCGTTTAAAATGTGCTCTGTAAAAGCACAAGCTTCTGTCACTCCTCAGTCACTTTAATCTTAATTTTTGACTTCATATGTTTTAGAATCTGCAGGTAGTGCTCACCGGGGCCCAGAGGTACATGACGGGGCCTTGGAATTCTCAAAGAGAAATATGTCTTTCACAGTTTTCCTCCCTTTTCTGGCTACTCTTCGTCAAGCTTGGGATAGGTCTGAGGGCTGGGACTTTGCTTCCTGCCTCTGCTCCTGAGTGTGTCATGCTTTCATTTCCCCATCTTTGTGAGAGGAGTGTCACTAATGTGATTTGCCCTCCTACAAGGGGCCAAGGCTTTGTCACCAATCTCTGAAGCCTGGCAAGTTCAAACCCAAATCCACACCTCCAGGGAGCAGCTGGCCTGGGCACCTTGCCCAGAGAACAGCAATTGTGATGCTGCCCAGCTTCTGATTCATGCGTCTCATATGGTCACAAGCTTAGCTGTGCTGTGAAAGGCATATTTCTTACTCCATCTAGCTGCTGGCAATTTTATGTGTTTAATACTTGGAAGGATTTTCTATATCTCTACTATGGTTCAAGGTAGAAAATCACAAATCACCGGCTTTCTTTTCATCACAATTGGGCATCTTTATAATTTGTCCTACTGCCTGCTGTTTTTCCATTCGGTCCTTTCATCTAAATTTCTTTTTCCTTATGGCTTTGTGATACTTCTGTGGGAGGATTCTCTTCTTGCATAATATGAATTGTGTTAAATAGTTTTCTAAGCTTTTCTTTCTTTGGCTAGAGGGCATCATTTAAATAAAATATTCACTTCCAAATATTCACTTTGTTTTGTTTTTACTTCTTGTTCTAATATATATATATATATATATATTTGGTTTCCCCTCTTCCCGCTTTGCCATCCTTGAAGGGTTCTAGCTTGGATGAATGCTTTCCAGCGCAAAGGTATGGGTTTTGAAGATATCCTCCTCATTGCCTTCCTGAATCCTGATGAGATCCACATCAAGCTCAAAGGGCAGCATGGGGAGGTGGAGTTGGTGGTACAGTCATAGCCCTGACCTCTTCTGTTTCCAGTAGTTTTAGCTAAATAGAATTGATGGCATCAAACCCAGGTCGTTTGCTAAATCTAGTCTCTGATGCCATCAGTTTTAGCACCAAAAGAAAGCTACAACATGCATCATGTTTGTAACCCTTTCCATCTTTTTTGCATTTACTTATAAACTAACAGTTATAAAAACACCTAGGGAATGTAATGGGTCTTCTAATAAATAAGAGTAGGGTGAAAACAATGGAATAATACTCAGACTGCCTCTGTATGGTACAAAATTGTTCAGCTTGCTTTATGGTACAATCTGGAAGTTTCTTAGCCAAGAAAAGGAAGTTCAGAGAGAGAAATAGTGGTGGTGGGGTGTGTGTGTGTGTGTGTGTGTGTGTGTGTGTGTGTGTGTTATTTTTCTTCTTTCAACAAAGATGGGCCACTTTCTTCCATGAAGTTAAGGTGGGCAGAACATGGTTTTTCGTATTTTAACAAAGTCCTTCATTTTTCTTTGAATTCCTTCTGAGTACTGGCTTTGTGTCTGTTTTCATTTTTGGAATGTTTGCAACCACTGTCCTTTTTTTATCTTAGCTTAGTCATATCTTGTTAGGAAAGTTAATGGTGGATCGCCAGATGCTATTTTGAATCCAATTGTGTTTTGAGCAAAAACATGTAGCTTCAAAAGCATCACATTTACAGATATTTCTTTTCCACTGTGACTCACAAAATTTGCAAACAAAAGTTTAGCTGGTTATGCTTCTCGTAAGAGGAAAGAGAGATGCACTATCTCTACGCTATTCTAAATGAGTTTTATCTAAACCGGTTGCTTCCAGGATAGATTTTTGAAGTAGGGGAAAAGGTAAAAAAAATTATATTTTTTTTCAAAAGTGAGTCTATAGCTTTGATTGTATTAGTCAGGGGAGGCTAAATTTTTTGAACTCTTAGATTCAAAGATGCAGGAATCAACAAAAATGAAGTTTAGTTTTCACCTTCATAAAACTCCATATTTCTTACTCAAAACTCTGTGGTATTTTAAGTCATGGAAGGGAGTGTAGGTGACTGCTGCCAACAGTTACGACAGAGCTCAGGGTCTTGTTTCACCCTTCTTTCCCCAGTTAGGGCAAAAGACAAGGCAGAGCTGCGCTGGAAACTTAAAAGTCAAGCCTAGAAGTGGCCCTCATCCCTCTGGCTTCCATTTCCTCCCCCGGGACTCACTCATGGGGCCAAAACATAATCACTAGCCCTTCTAGACAAGGTGGCCATGCTATGCCTGTGGGAAGGGTATGAAAAGTGTGATACCCATCTTGAAATCTTCACCGTTTTAGATAATTGAAATAAAATGTACCAGAATATTGGCTTCTTGCAGTCCTACAAATTAACTCATGAGGCATTCAGTAGTCATCAGGTTAACCTATTTCCTGTTTGGCTGGGCAAACTAGTTCATGAGAAGTTTTAGCCAAGATTACACCTGCAGTTGAATTATAGAGCTTCAGAGTGCTTCTGACATCCGGCAAGAATACCAGAAGGGTTTATGAAACCAATATGCTCATAAAAATGAAGCGACATTAATGAATAAAGCATTTGTGAAGCTAATTACTGACACTCCTCCCTGCACCTTATCATGTAAATGTGTACTAACTGGTTCTAATAAATGCAAAAATGTTCTCAACATCTGTTCTAGGCTGCAAAACACTTATTGTTTAGAGCCATGTATGACTTACTAAAAAAAAATAATATGCATTCAGGTAAGATGGGTTATCATGCTACAAAAATCTTAGAAGCTTTTTCTCTAAACTGCTAATCTTAACTTTGAGACAATTAGAGGGAAGCTGTATAACCTTTTATCTTTCACAATTGCTCCAAAACGACTTTTTTTAGTTTTTGATAAAGCTAATAGATAGTTAAGGCCTTAAGCAGTTAGAAGACAGAAGTGAAATCTTAATTGTGAAAGACACACAGAATATGCTAAATGGGTGTTGTCTGATACTATGAAATCTGGAAAGTTTAATGCTGTTTCCAGGTGAACATTCATTTGTATCTTATTTTCTGTTTTTGTACTGGCGGTAATTTTACTGTGGTCAGCAGGTAGGGTATGTAATTATGTTCATGATTAACCGAAATCTCTTCTCAACAATATGTGAAAAAATGTATTGGAGCACAGCCTCTTGCTCAGGTATTATTTATTACAATTGTCTTTTTTCTCTTCATTTGCACATCAGCCTTTCTGACTGTTGACAACTCTGTACTTTCCGGTCTTTTAGGTCTTTCTGTTGTTCCACACATTGATCCTGTGTCATCCGAAGGCTTTAACTAGCTCCCTCAAACTATCCAGAGATTGCATAATTCAAGCCAAATAAACAGGTTCCTTTCTTAATTTACATGGAAGCCAGCCAATGCCATGTAAGTAGGCGCAGACCTAGAATCTGAGTATTTAGGTCCATTCTAAGTCCTTCTGTGAACTCTACTATCGAATTTCCAAAACTACAGTTGTGTACATGCATAAGACAGAAGAGTATGATTGACTTTAAAGCAATTTATGAACCATAGAATTCTATATGTGATTAACTTCAATGTATTCATCACCACACACTGTGTAGGGCATTGGGATTAATAGTAATGTAGGTTAAATCACTTCATGTATTACCACAGTTACTCTTTACTTCATTATATTTGAAGAGTGCACAAATCTGAATAATCCGATCCAAGTTCAGTGTAGTACTTTGCACTACTGGGACTCAGTGACACTTTGATCAGTTTCCGAGCATTGTATCAGATAGCCTGGAGCTCAAGAATCAGCGAGTCCCACCTTTCAAATTGCTCCTGGGCCACATAAGAGGGTGACAGGTGATGCAGGTAGAGACTGTGATGCATTTCTACGTAGCAATAGCTTGGTCACAGAAAGTCGCTGACCTTGCACCAGTCACCGGGCAACCTTATATCTAACTCTCACTCACTCCTCCCGGTGAGTGTTGCAGGAGGGTTCACTGATCACCAACTCTTCATATGCACATGCAGAGCCCCTAGAGCCAGGCTTGTTTTCTCAGTGTTCCATAGTTATCAAGTACCTGAGCTGGATGAGAACTTGTGTTTCTCTGATCCCTAATCTTGCTTCATTCCCCTCCAGTCCGTTGCAGACAGAGTGGAGCTATTTTGAACTTCCCTGAAATTTAATTCCCTATTAATGCCCTTATTTTTTTCATAAATTAAAAGTTAATGGATAAAACATTTACCCAAATTTGCCAACAAAGTAGGAGTGAACTAAATTAACATTCGTAATGATTTCTCGAAGATTTCACAAAGCAAAAGAAGGAGGGTAAGATTATTTGGGCATGAGGTCAAACAGGTGCTATAGGTCTTTTTCCTTTGTATTTGGGAACTGATTCTATGCAGCCATAGAAAAGCACGATAGATACCAGAGAAAGTCTAGGGAATCCCATTTGTCTTCTCCACCACTGAGGGCACTGGAGATAGAAAAGAGGACATTCTGTTTCTTTGTTTGTTCATTTTACTCTACTTTACTTCATTTCATTTCATTTCATTTCATTTCATTTAAATTTATGTAAAACAATGTAGAATAAGGAACTTAAAAACAGAATTAAAATCTTGTCTTTTTATTCTGTCTTTATTCTGTCATCACTGCACTTAAAATTTAATACCATCCCGTACATATTCACAAAGTGAATTACACTCATGTATTAATAGCACATGTACCACAGACTGACTAGTTTAATAATTCTGTGAGCACTTCTTCAGAAATCGGTATCTCAACTTCATTGCTACCTCCTTCTCTAAGTGTCTTTGCCTGGCCTAGGGTAGCCCAGCGTGCGACAGGAAGTAGAGGAAAAAGAAAGAGAAGAGACAGAACAGCAAATGGCTGTGTGAGAAAGGAGCCAGTGGGTGGGAGGTGGTGCCAGAGAAATACCAAGCAAGTGACCACAGAAGTGGGCGGGAACAGGACACATCAACTCGAATGTGAAAGGTGTCTCCTCAAACTTTGATCCATTTCAGTCCAAGTTTTGCTACAATTTTTTCTGCATAGTGCAACCATTTCTGCCAGACTTTCTTCTTCTTCTCGTCACATATATTCACAAGCACACACAGCCTAAGAATAGAGCTGGGGGTGATGATGACATCACTTGCGAGGCTGAGACAGGCTTGCCATGAATTGGAGGCCTGCCTGGGCTGGGGGGCACATAGTGAGTTCAAGGTCAGCCTTAACTATACCACAAGATCCTATCTCAAAATGCCAAACAAAAATATATAATTGGAAATTTCTTTGAAGTAGAATCACAATGTGGCAAAGCCTCATGATTCATTCAGTGTTGCTTCATCTTGTGAATAATTCTCAAGTGTTGGGTTAGGAAGAATTTAATTTCATAAAATACTTGACGTGACATACGTGTTCCTTCAGAAACACACTGATCAACCTGGACTCATTGTTATATGCAACTTTATAAACTGCACATTTGTGTTGCCTGATGCCAGATTTGAAAGTTCTTAGACCACTTTTCAGGATATGTTCAGAAATCTCTGTGATTTTCAGAGTTTGGCCCTTTGGGGGCTTAGTGGAACACTGGAACATCAGTATTTCTGAGTAAGCCATCACAGATGCACACCTATGAGTTGAATGTCTCTGTGTGTGTGTGTTTTGTGAATTTGCAATGTTTATTATTCTTTCTTTCCTGCATTAACATTTTTCTTTAGTTCAGTATGGAGTAATTTACATCCCGCAGCATTTACAGGGCATTAGGAATTGTTTTCTTGCTGTAATCAAATAATCACACTCTATCATCACCATTATTTTATATATTAGTTTCCTGAAATGATGAGCGCTACCTTAGAAATAGCTACAGACACAAATACACAAATGTAGCCAAAATGTTGTTTGTGTATTAGAACAATGGAATTGCTTCATCTTTTACTTTTAAAAATGGAAAAATTATATATATATATATAATTATATATAAAATTATATATATTTTTTCCATGCAGCAGATGCATTTTGATTATCTTTGAGAGCGCTGAATCCTAACCACTAGACCACCAGGGAGTGTCGCATTTTGATTATCTTTGAACAAAGTGGGTAAAGATCACTCTAGATCCTTAGCACTAAAACTCCTCTCCCAATTTAAATAAGTTTTTAGGAGGTTACATTTTAGTTAAGTTATATTCCCAACTCCTTAACTGAAAGAGTCTTGGTTTCTTAGTCACTAACTGATTTCTATGTCTAAGCTTTACAACAAAGGGTCAGTTATGCATCTATCAAAAAGTCATGTGCTCCTTAACAGAACATCACATAGCACATTTTCCCTGCAACTAAGGAACTATATAAACTAGAGAATTAAATCTGAACTTTGTATACGATGAAAATCCCAAAGGGAAAACCAAAGTTTAATTCTGAGCTTTCCTTTTTCATGTTGTTTTGTTGAGGAGAAATGTGACATCTGAAATCCTGCCTTAATGACTATCTGGGGTTGTGCAGTTCCCTGTCCAGCACCTTGGGAAGTCACCCTGCAGACCCTCAGGTGCTCAGATCTCTTCAGTGGAAGCTGTGCCTTCCATGTTACCACTTATTCCTCCTCCTGACTCTTGACCCGAGGAAATGAAACCTTACGAGTGTTCTCCAAGGATATAGAAAAAAACAAAAAAAAAAAAAAAAAAAAAAAAACAAAAACTAAACATAGTTTTAACATTTAGGTGCATCTTCAAATACTTTTTGTTTTGTCTTCAAGCTATTCCTTTTTGTTTACAAAGCACAGGATCTAAGTGTCTGTGTGACTTCGAGGAGAGTCAGTGCCTTAGTCCTGTCTGCCTCTTCTGTGGTTCTGCTCTTTTCTTCTGCTTCCTTTGAGTTCAACCCCATGCCTTGTGTCTTGGCAGGTCATACCTTGCCCTGTCCTGGGACTCCTAGGAAGCTGAGCCCTTTTCTTTGCTTTGCTTCACTTCACTTTGCTTCTCTTCACTTCTCTTCTCCTCTCCTCTCCTCTCCTCTCCTCTCCTCTCCTCTCCTTTCCTCTTTTCTCTTCTGTTTTCTCAATTTGCTTTGCTCATTTTGTTCCTCTCCCTTGCCCTCTCCCTTTGTCTCTCTTTCTCCTTCTCTCTCTCTCTCTCTCTCTCTCTCTCTCTCTCTCTCTCTCTCTCTCTGTCTTTTAAATATCTGTCAAATTCAATTTCATCCTTCAAATTCCATCAGGGTCAAGGTCTCTTGGATGCTTCCAATGACACTTCGAGGCTGTGTTCAGTGTGATTTTGAGAGCCTTGTATAACCCCTTGTGATTATGTTATCAAAGTTCCTGTCACACTATATTGTAATTGTGTATATCTAGTTTTCTTCTTTGCTACTCATAAACTGGTTGGAGCTCTGTTTCTCAGGCTCCATACCTTGATTGTCTTATAATAAGCAGTGACTTAAGTAGCTACATTCATGAGTCCATAAATGTGGAAGTACTAATGTGCTTATTTGTATTACTTTAGAGATAGCATACAAAATGGTACTATTTAGAGAGGTATTTTATGTGTATTTTGTAGCTTGAGCTATCGTTACATAATTTTAATTAGGTTAAAAGAAACATAAGATATAGCCTTTTAAGATGCAAATAAAATCCAGCATAAATTATATGCAAATGTAAAAGACAAGGTAAGCAAAAAACAAAACGGAATGCACAATACAGTCCGAAGTAAAAACAAAGGTGACAACTGTGAACTCAAATAACTCAGTTTTCTTCTGAAAATGTAACAGTTATCTTTGTTGTGTCCAAATTCTGAATGCTGGGATTTTGTTGTTATTCAAGGTGATGACTGCTTGTCATTTGCCATCTCCTCTAGGCTTGTTTGACACATCTGCCTACATCATTCAAGCTTCTGGAGAACACTTGAAGAATATCCTAAAAGAGGGGTCATTTTGCTAGAAAGCCTTCTCTTTCTCCTGTCTTGCTGGTGTCTTTTCATTTCAGGCTTTAATGCAATTGCATTAAGTCAAGCTAATAGGAACATTCTATATCTGGAGTTATATGGGATAACGAAGTGTACATTTACATAAGTGAATATGTACCACATGTAAAACAATGTAAACATAAGTGTCTGTGACACACTGGGTTAAAAAGTTGTAGTTTGTAGCACATCGAAAAAGTGTCTTTACTGTTCCCTTGACTATAGAAAGAATTACTCAATTTCCTCTTATTAAAAACTGTGCATGCAAAATCATTTCTAACATCAAATGAGATGATCTACACCTGACTCTCACTGCCAGGAGTGAAAATTTAATTTATGTCCAGACTTCTTTACACTTATTCCACTTGACTATATTTTTTCCAGTTAATAATAGATTTCTCCTTTTAATCTAAAATATTTTATTAAACTCAGTGCATCTTATTCATTGTCTCAGTAATTTTCCGTATAATGAAAGAAGTATAACAGGTACACTTTCTTCAATTATAATTATTGAAAAGACAATTTTGAAATAGTAGTTTCAATGTACATAAAATTATGATCTACCGTGTGGCATGGTTCTGGTGGGGAACCCAAGATATTTTCTTACGGCGTTAGATAATCTTCCTTTTTGTTTATTCTCTTTTCTAAATATTTATAATTAATTAATTAATTAATTGTATTTTTGTAGTGGTGCAGGGTCTACAGGTTCTCACCACACAGATCGGACCCATGTGATTGTCCTCTTTTCAGCCTCCCAAGCGCTGGGATTACAGGCGCGTGCCCAGTCTCAGTTGCCCTCTCAGCAGGCCCCGGGGGCGGGGCTAAAGAGTTAAAGTTTATTAGTAGTTATTAATGTTACAGAATTTGGGGTTTCAAAGTGGTATTTTCACATTTCTGTAAAGCTTGTTTTGGTCCTAACCATCCCCCATTAACCTCTCTGAAGCCTCCTCCTTTCTACTCCAATTTCTTTTCACCTTTCTAAGAACAGCCTCTTGAAGAAAAAGCCAACTTTTCTTTTTTTTTTTTTTTTTTTTTTTTTTGCCAATCTTTCTGTTCCTTTACTTATTCCATGTATTAGAAAAACCATTCGTTACTTGTCTTTCCGAGCCTGGTTTATTTGTTTACCACCATGATATCTATTTCTTTCCAACTTCGTACAAATGCCGTAATTCCGTTCTTGCTTGGGCCTTAATGATGCCCCCCTGCGTCTGCACTCAGCACTGTCTTCATCCGTGCCTCCTCCAATGGGCTCCTGGGCCGCTTCCGTACTTGGTTTTGTGAACTGCATGGCGCTACGTGTGAGTTTCCAGGCATCCCTGTGGTAGGATGTCATCGATCCTCTGGGTGCCTTCCAAGCAGTGATACAGCTGGACCAAGTGGTGCTCTATTTTTAGTTGTGTGTTCTCCTCTTTGAGAAACTGCAGGACAGATTTTCTCAGGGCCTTTACTGGTCTGCACGCTCCCTCCCCCTCGCAATCCAGCAGACTCCTTTTCCACCACATCTTCAGGAGCACGTGCTGGTTTCTGTGTTCTCAGTGGTAGCTGTTCTGACTGAGGTAAAATGCAACCTCTAAGTAGTTTGGATTGCACTTTCCCAATCGCTAAAGGTGTTGAACCTTTTTTTTTCATACACTTTTTGTCAATTTGTATTTCTTCTTTTGAGAATAATAGCCTTCTTAATTCATGTCTCTTTTGTTCTTTAAAAGCAGAGAAGCTATTAAATCTTTTAATCTCTCTGTATTTCACCTGCCTTTTCTGTAAAACAAAAAAATGAAAATAATGCTTCTTCCCTCTGGAAGAAAGCGCTGTGTTAGTGTCAACGTTTCTTTATTGACTCCACCACAAGAATTCCGCAGCAGGCACGGTGTCTGAGCAAGCCAGTAGCTGCGTGTGGAGGTGCACACCTGTATTCCCAGCATACTGGCCATCGCAGGCGGGAGCACTGCAGTTCAAACTCAGCTTACCCAAGCAGCTTAGTGAAACCTGTCTCAAAATTAAGAACCCAAAGGGCTGGGAAAACTTAAACAACAAACCATCTATATTATCTAGTCATTCTCTTGATAGAAAAATAATTATGAACTAAAGCAGACACCTCTTCCCTCTTTTTTCCAAGAAGAATGACTTATAACTTTACCCAGGAGATTGTAGTTTCTTTAATAATTTATTCAACAAAGTTTTTCAGATATCTTCTTGTTCTAAGTGAAAGGAATGTGTCAATTTTCAAGAAATAATAAGATGTTCTCCCTTTATTAGGTGACACTGTAGAGTAAATTAGGCTTATATTTATATATTTTAAAAAATCACTTATCTATTATTATATGAAATATACAAAATTCATAAAATTTTCTATACAAAGCTTAAGATGCATTTTTATTTTTTAAAGAGCCTAAAGACAATAAAATCATACAGAATTTCCAAACAAGATGATAAAAAAATTAATGCTAGTTTTTATATTGCATATTGCTATCCTTACCCGATATAAGATTGCAGAGTTGATTAAACAAAATGAGCAGTAATTCTTCCTGTCAGCGAACTCCTAGAAATTAATAGTACAATTTGCCTATCTTGTGTATATACATATTTTTTTGCTTCTTATTTCTTTTCTCTTTTTCTCCCTCCCAGTTGTTCCTTATTTTGATAAATTTCTTTCCCATTCACAATACCTATTGTACCTGTGAGATTTTATTTACAATTTCGGTTTCTTATACTCAGGAGACAATAGGATGTTTACACATGCGAGTCTGATTTATTTAACTTATGAGTATGGTCTCTAGTTGCATCCACTTACCTATGAATTCCTCAAGTTTATCTTTCTTTATAGCTGAGTAGTGCTCCATTGTATAAAATATATCCATTATCTAAAGTATACGGAAAACGTTCAACATCATGGGCCATTTGACAAATACAGATTACAACAGCACTGAGACTCCATCTCACCACAAACAGAATGGCTCTCCTCAAGAAATCGACCAACAACAAATGCTGGAGGGGCTGTGGAGAAAAGGGCATGATTCTACACTCTTGGTGGCAGAGCAGATAGGTACAGCCTCGGTGGAAATCAGCGTGAAGGTTCCTGAAAAACCTAAGATCAGAAGTCCCATTTGACGCAGCTATTGTCCTTCTGGATAATTTTCCAGAATAAGTTAAAGCATCATACCGCAGCAATAGATGAATGCTCATGTTTATAGCGGCACAATTTGTAATAGCTAACGTTTAGAAACAATTTAGATGTCCATCAACTGGTGAATGTTTATGAATTTTTATATTTTCAAATTTATTTGTATATGTGCAAATGTTTTCAATTTTTAAAATGTATGTTAGTGAAATTTTGTATTTGCTAAATTAAATGTTTGTAAGGAGACATACTATTACCTTGAATTTTCAGAAAGGGAAATTGTGATTCAGAGTTAAAGTAAGTCTTTTCTAAGATCTCAAAGTCTGGTAACTTATGGTAGAATAAATCATTTGCTAATAACTCTGACCTCTACAAGCCACATTTTGAAGCAGCCACTCTCATGTAGAGTGTATGCAGATAGGGTGGAGATAACAGGTACTTGTCACAGGAAACAAGCACCCCTTGCCTCCATTACTAGAGACAGTACTCATGAAAGGCCTTGGTCTTCCATGCTTGTCAACTGCTTAGATCTGGAAATCTGCTCTCCTCCCCTGATCTGTCCTGCAGGATTAGTCTATGACAGCTCCTAGAATTTACCCCCACTGAAGAACATGAGGACTTTACAGACATTTATCTCTTCTTTCCTAACCAGACATACAGTGATCCCTGCACTTAGTTTAGTCTATGCACTTTCTGAAACTTCTTCACACTTAGTTTTTGTTACAAAAAAAGTGATGGGTCTTGTGTCCATTAAGCTACTGTTGCGGACAGAACACAAATGTGAATGAAAAGATGAACTTGTCTCCAGTGATATGAGTCAGAAGCTTACTGTCCGAGGGAGCAAGGAAGAAAGAACAGAGTCTAAGGACACTGGTGCCTTGCAATTCCGCCAAGCTGGGGACAAGGTAGCAATTTCCTGGAGGAGGTGCCCTGGCTGAGCTTTGTTCCTTTTCCTGGCAAGTTAGCAACTAGTGATTTGTAAACTTAGATTTTGGCAAATGCCAGAAGGAGATGTGAATAACAATTTGCTTACATCGAATTAATTATGCACATTTCTTAGCCTGTTTGTAGCCCTCAATATATGAGAGAAGTTTGTGTGGCTCACGGTTCACTTAGAGCGAGACTAAGCTCAGTGAGACCTCTAAAGCTGTATTAATCCAGCCTTCTCATCATTTCTTTCAACTCCAATTGATAACATACAACACCTGTCCAAATCTAAATTTGTTTAGCTCCCTTTAAAAATTGTCCTAATTTCACTACCTCTTACACTCTCTGTATTTGTTTTAGTCTCCCATGCTCTACTTATGATAATAATCTATATGATTCCTTCTCACTGTTTTAGTTTGCTTTTGATTTAACAAGAAATATATAAGAATAAAAGAAAATATACACAAAAGGTGACTAATAACCTACAATATCCTACAAAGAAAGAATAATTTGTGCTATTCTTTGGTGGCCCAGAACCCTGAAGCTGTTCTCTTCTGTGTATAGTAAGGCTTTCTGTAAGTAACTCAAAATAGACTGAATTTTCATCCAACAAACCAGCCCAAACCCAAAAAAATAAGTTAGCTCCATTGGTGGTATCATCAAAATATTAAGTTCAGTTTAATAGAAATCAACATTAAAATGACGTAAAGTCTGTGGCAAATAGCATGCTCCTGATTGTGCGTTTTCTATACGTGTAGAATGCAGAGGATGTGTGAGATGAATTATACAACATTAAATATTTCATATTTGCAGGAAACCTACATCTTTTTCTCAGATTGACTTACCACATGACTGCATCTACCCTGAGCTTATGAAAATTTATTACATTTCATCTTGACTCCCATTTGGGGAACAGGACAGAGCTGCTCTGCAAATTAGAACCCGCAGAGCTCCTGTGATTCCATATGCACAATCAATATTGATGAATAACAATGAAAGGCAGGGCTGCCTTGAACCTGGCCCGATGCACCGTCAGGGAATCTAGGTTATCAGGGGATCCGCACTTCCTTGCTGGCAACAGAGACTGCCGTGTTCAATTCGAGGTTTTGGAGAACTAAGGTTTGTTCAGTAAGCTTGGGCTAATTTCCTGTGGGAAATCAGCTCAATGAAATCCACAGGTTGCTCTCAATTTTGGGTTTTTTAAGGGTCGATTTCACAAAATTAACACTTTGTGAACTTTGCCACCAACAGGACATAAACACTGATATTCTCCCTCACACCCCAAGGCACCTTAGACAGCAACTGTGCATGCATGAGCTCGGCGTGAAGGAACATGGCTAGCATTCTCACAGTGAATGCAACTGAACACTATCAACGCGAAGCAAACTTCTTTGCAGAACATTTATGCCCATGTGATCGGTCAGAGCTATGGAGAGGGAAAGGAAGAAGACCAATTCATTGTTTTAAATCATTTAAAAACACCGTTGAGTCCATTTCTTTTTTAATGTGAGAGAAGTTAATATATCTGCAGCAGTATTTTATCTACCTGAAATGGATTCTGAAACAGGTAGCTTGTGTCATGGTGTAGAAAATACTTCTCTACCTTACTTTTCTCCAGTTTTCAGTTTTTTCTTCCCATTTATCTATGTGAGTTAATGTGATTAGCAGTCTTCTGTCCCACCTGTTTTGAGGTCTCTGACTCCTGAGAGACCCATCAATATTCTCTCCTCATCAGGTAGGATTTCCTGCGACTGCCCTGCTCCCCTCCTTGTCAGGACACAGTTCCTCTGTGTCACAGCTGGCCCTCTGTGAGCAGAACCACCGGCAGACTGTGCCCAGCTACCTGTGCACAGGCTTGGAGGATGGAAGTAGGTCTCCCTGCGGAGGACAGGGCAGGTCTGTGTACAGTCCAAAGGAGTAATAATGACACTCAGAAAACTGAATGTCCTAAACGTAGAGTACAGGGCCTAGACCCGGGATATGCAGGTGTCCCCTAGTGCTCGTCCTGCAGGGGTTGGAATATAGCAGAACATAGGGATGTAAGAAAGTGACAGTCTGCTGGCTACAGTACTGCTGTGAGTAATAAGCTTCATTTGTCTTTGTCTCTGTTGACATTGATGAAACCCGAAGCCTTTCATAGTTCTTGACATCTCATTATCCCCGTTTCTGTCCTTCTGATTATGAGGTAGGTTCTCTCCTGTACTCCGAGCCCTTAGATGGGGACTTAATTGGGTTGATGCTAGTTTCTATGCCTAAACTTTCTATTTAGTTTCTCTCCGGGTTTCTGTCTCCCTACCTCAGTCAAAAGTCCTCACATGTGCAGGAAAATGAAAATCAGATTAAAGAAGAGGTGACAATGAGCTAGTCAGAGGATAAAACAAGAATCTACAAATACCAAGGAAAGTAGTGAATACATGTAGAGTATAAGCCTGCAGAAAGCTAGACAGTGATGGGTTTTCAAGGACAGCCTATCAGAGAGATCCTTTTAAAGAAGTGCTGCATCTGTGAGTTTTAAGGACATGAGCAAAGTTAGGCTAGATGCGTAGCCTACCAGACAGATTTGAATCTGTTTTTTTTTTCTCAATGCTTGTAGATAAAAATATGACTTTCCTCTCTAATTGACCTATATCTTCCTTAACAAGCCCCCCCAAAATAAAATTAGTACATGCATATTCACAGAACTGTGGTATTCCATAGGCTTTTAGATTTTTTTGTGTGTGTTTGTTGCCTCTTATTTTAGGAAGTTCCAAAGGGATGAGCCCAATAGCCCTCCTCAAAAAGACTGCTAAGCATCAGTAACAACCTGCCAAAACGTAGCAACCCAGGCCAAGCACACCACTAAATCTAATTCAATCGGATGGAATAGGCCCAGCAATTTCCTACTTGTGGCAAACTTCTCCAGTAATTTCAATAAGGCTCACCAGCAAGCACTCACAGAAGCCCTGCCCGAAGAACTCCTTCCCCATCTAGCGCTGCACGAAAGTGCTCAGTCTAGGAGGGACAGTGCAATGTGAAGTGTACAGACTCCTCGCTGACAAACGTGAGCTGATGACATTGACGTGCTCTGGCAGAGAGCTCAATGGCTAGAGGTGGTTGGAAAGTTATGTTTTTGGCCCTGGAGATCGAAAGACTCTCATTAATGTGAAATCATTGTTTAGTTTTAGCATTTCTGGATATATTTGAGACAATCCCCTCTAATCTCAATATGGAAATATGCATAAATGGAATTATAAATTGGAGGATGGAACTTATATAAATACAGTGCTGGCGCACCAAAGGTGTCTTACTTGGGAGAGTTAAGAGGATCATATGGTAAAGAGAGACTATCAGGCTAGTTTTTGAAAAATAAAGACTGGTTATGGCTATTGAAACATAGTAATACTGAAAAGTTGTTTATTTCAATGTCAAGACATCTAGATAGAGAATAAACTAATAGCATTGATACTTCTGCAGACATCTACCATAACTTCCTAATAATGTTGTGCATAGGGAAATTCTTCCTTAATGTTCTCTGTCTTAAGTCATTCTAGTACTACAAGCATCACAGTACAGGTCTCCTCTTAGAGACCGGGTTCCTCCATCAGATCTGACTGGGATGTAAGCATCAGCCATGTTCCAGGATCCACCAGATGGAAGCCATTGAGGAAGAAATCAGCTTGCTTTAGAGGTAAGGTCACCATCCTTTAGTATGTCGGAGAGTAAAATGATACTGGAATCACATCAATCAGTTCACATTGAACTGAATTCCCATGGGGTCAGTTGGGACAGTTAAAAACACCTTGCTCCAATGTTCAGCATGGCCACATTTTCACCGTCAGTGGGTGATATCTCGCACTAGCCCACCTCTTAGGGAAACAGCAGCGTCAGCTTCACACAGCAATTGGTCTGGTGTTTGATCTTTTCTCCCAAATGACCTTGAAAAATAATACCAAGACTTACAGTTTACGACAATTTTTACTTTCTTCACGTCTGGGAAGGACACATCATTTTCTGCACTGCATTCGTAGTCTCCAGCTTGGTCCCTTGTAATGGCATAAATGTCCAAATATTGTCCACTGTCAAATGGTTTTGCTACAAAAAAAAAGAAACAGCATGTTCAACTGTAGCTGCCTGAGGCTTCATTCAAGTAAAACAACAATGGCATGAGTTCGTACTAGATACTGCTGACAAAACAATTCCAAATGAAACTGGGGTATTATTAAACTCTTTGTTTTGTGTTCACAGGAAAACACCAAGAAAAAAAAAAAACACAAAAAAAGACGATAGCAGGACAAAGATATTATAACAACTGTTTCCCCAGAACAGGATATACATGTGTTCCTTTTAATTGATTGTGGTCTGCTAACCTCCTCACACATCAAATAGGGCTCTGCACATTTCTGTAATTGAGTTCAACAACCTTCTACCAATGTGGATGAAATTCACTAATATGACTTGGTACATATTGACTTTTATACAATGTGAGCCGGTAACGTGACACTTAACCTAGCTAAATGTTACTTTTCTTTTGGGGAAATCTATCCATACTCAAGCTCTTGAGCCGGTTGGCTTTGTAAGAATATGTGGATCTTAAAAAAAAAAAATCATTGCCATATTTCTGCTTCCAAGAAAGTTCTGTTGTAAGTATGAATCAAAATGATACAATAAAATTTTAAAGAATTCTTTATTTTTTCAAAGTAGGAGTTATGGAATTATTTTTTAAAATTGTCCTAAGTTTTAGTATTCCAGGGAAAATATCCTAGTTCGCTAAAAGTAACAATAGATTAAAGGCATAAAGCATAATCACATATAAAAGAATATGCCCAGTGAATGAGATTTTAAATAAAGACTCCTTTCTTTAATAATGGAGATCTTATTTAATTGAAAATACAAAGCCATTGAGAAGAATCTTGATATTAGGGAAACAGCAAGGCCTTGCCCCACTCCTTATGTCACCAGACTAGGAAAATTGCATTTTAGTGTGGACCAAGGTAAACTGGAAATGAAGTGATGGCTTCACTGAATGGACTCTTTCTGCAAGTCAGTGTTACTCATGCCTTCCTCCGATTGCTTTTCAGGAAAACTTGCAGCAATGCAGAGGTTAGAAAGACAATAAGAATATTTGATTTCAGGGAAGTGAGCCAGATATATTTAAGGTTAGCATGGCTTTCCAAACCTATGACCTTTGCCAATTAATTTTTCTTTTCCCATGCGGTTGCCTGGCCTTGACTCCTGCATTACTGTTGCCAGTATACCATTTAGCCAGCGCAGGCAACCATGAATTCACTAACTGAAACCTTTGGTGTTGAGAATGCATAAAATGAAATTTCTATTTCTATTTATCTAGCTGATCTCAAGTGATAGATAGGAAAAAGTGAACCCGCTATTGTAGCCAGCTGATAACTATTTCAGGTATCTAGATACAAGTTTGCAAAAATAACATTTATTTTCACTGTTCAAATTCTTTTTTTTTTTTTTTTTTTTTTTTTTTTTTTTTTTTTTGGAGGACAGTTTCAATAATTAACACATTGCATACATTCTTCCTAGTGGTTAATTGCTGTATAAGATGCGGACTTGGTATCCTATTTACAAACACCATTATAACAAATCCCTCTATTCATTAAGAGAATGTAACTACATATCTATCCTAACCACTTTGAATACACAGATACAAAATGGACAAAAAATATGGAACACTTCACAAATTTGCGTGTCATCCTTGCACAGGGGCCATGCTAATTTTCTCTTTATCGTTCCAATTTTAGTATATGTGCTGCCAAAGTGAACACTCACTGTTCAAATTCTGAAGATCTGATTTTAGAATCATCCTACTACCCTATCACTTTCCTTCACTTGACTTTTGTAAATTAACATACTTAAATTTCCATTGTTCTGCCCTTTTTTATTTTCATCCCTATAATAGACAAACTCTAGTTTTATATATCGCTACAACAACTATTAAATATAAAAAATTGGATTCTTATTCATATCTAAGAATGTTTAAAGTGTAACTTGAATTATAAATTAAGAATGTTAAATGCAAAGTATGTAATAGGAAACAATAATATATCACATCAAAATTAAATGACTCCATTGGGCAACAAACAATGAAATAGTCACATGTGTCAAGGTATGCTACTTGAAGCTACAAAAATGAATTTATTGGGACTTAACGCTTTTCAATATCAAAAGGTTACTTTTCCATTCCTGTTTTTGTGAGCTAATGCCACTTGCATACTTTTGATAATGTCCTGTATCATAATGCATACTTTTGATAACAGCTGGTATCATAATCTAATTTAATAATAAAATACAGTATTATTTAATCATTAAGTAAATAATTAAGTGTGGTGGATATGAGTATATATGTGTTATTGTTTTTGTCCTTCAATGTGGCAGGGGTAGGGACAATAGCCCTTAAAGCATTAAAAGGTAGAAATAAATGGAGTAATATCTCTAGCAAGAATCAGTAAATACAAAGAAAAGGAGAAACAATAGGCTCAGATCTTTAAGAAGAGGTAGGATATCTTTTCTGGCCTCCAGCAGGCCTCATGGCACCCACAGAATGACTGAGAGCAACTGCAGGAAGCCGTACTACAAAATGTCAAGGACATCAGGATCGCCACATGAGGTCACTCCAACAGACACCATTCATAGCCGTCAAGTACTTGTCACTAGAGTTGACTATAAGATGTGCCTAACTTATATTTAGGGTCCTTCTCCATCCCTAATACAGAATTAAATCTGTATTTACAAATAAAAGAACTGTCAGCAAAGGGTTGTTCACTGCCTAAACCATAACCCAATAGCTGCAGAGCAGCCCAGTAGATGATCTTGCCAACCATATCGATTATATAGCTAGACTATAAAGATATTTAAGAGAAGGAAAATGGAAATGCACAGCCAACCTCCTTCCCCCTCACGAGACTCCTGCTGCACACATTCAGTGTGTGCGGTTCTTCCTAAAGGTGGGCCAATGGCACTGTACTATATTTACGTGAGTAACTGTTTCCATTCGAATTAATCCTTCCTCTCTGCTCAATCTGTTCTTAAGAGAACTGAATTGCAGATTTTAAATTTATAGGTGTTTTACCTGGAATATAAGCCCTGAAGTTCAATAGTTGTCTGTAATTTGCTCTGCTGCTCTTTCTTTTTATGTCTTCTGCTTTTGTTAGGTATTATCTCCTTAATTCAGGTCTACATGCAAGGAAGCCAATCGTGTTTCTAGAAACTCGGTTAATATGTCCTTTTTACTTTTTAACAGGAAAGGATTTGGGCATAGTATATTGAAAGTCAAGATAGAACACTTCAGTTCAAATGTGACTATTATTCAACCTAACCCTCCAGGTGATAGGAAAGCTCATGAGTTAGGATACTAGGAAGTAAATGCAGGAGGAGCACCACCCAAATCGAGACTCTGAGTTGCATCTGGAGCAGGGTCTATCTTAGTGCACCTATGATAAGTCTAGTCATTAAGATGCATTCTATCTCCATGGGGAGAATTATAAACGAGATGTAAACACACTAATACATAACAAAGGGTGTATATTTTCTGCTCCTAGGTTTTACCATTCTCCACCGATGTAACTGCAACTTCTGTGTGGTTCATTGTATGTTTCTACTCTTCACATACTGCATAAAACATCATGAACTTTATAAGCATCTATTCTGCAATTAAATAAAATGGTAAATAAATCAATTAATACAGCCCAGTGCAGGAAATGCTTACACTGGAAGAAGTGACCGCTTCTCTATCAGAGTTGCTAAGGAAAATAATTTTAAAAAGAGGTGTTGTCTGCACTGACATCTCAAAGCGATAGGTGGTGACTGGTGACAACAAAGTCTGCAATTTTCATAGATTCCTTCTGAGAACATAAAGACCAGACCAACAAAAAAGTTAAATACAATCGAAGCAGTTTTCTCTTGTGTATTGTCTCTTCCAGGCCGACACAGACCTTTCTCAAAAAATGGAGAACTAAAGAAATTCCACCTTTCAGGGATATCAATATGGTGACAGCCTTACGAAAAAAAAAAAAAAAAACCACAACAAAAACCTCCTTCAAAGGGATGTTCAAATGTAGGGTGCAGATGTGCTTTGTAGTAGCTTTTTGATACTGATTTTTTTGTGAATTTGAGCAGAAAGTGTTCTATGTCAACCACTGAACAATATTAAGATTGGCTTTTTGGCTTGGTAAGGCATTTGAGCACTACTTTTGTATCAAAATTGTTATATTTCAGAACAGTATTTTCAGATAAAATCTCTCTCCATTTCTAAAATATTGTTCTTCACTGGCTTTCCTTTCATGCACCTGTCCAATTTCTTTTCACTTGGTCAAAACCCATCACATCCTCCTATTCCTTAGATCTTATCTCTGCCCTATCCTTTCCTTTTTATTAAGGTTATTATAAGTGCCACTTATATTTATATAATGACCACATTCGTCATGGGGATTCCGTGCCTGTGTACGGCATATCTTGATGTTCTTTCTTCCCATTCCCCTCCTCTCCCTTAAACCCTCCTCCCTCCTTATTTCCAAAGCTTTGTCTCCATCTTAGCCTTGTTTTCTCAGTTTTTCCTTTTCCCCTTCCTTCCTTTACCCCTTCCCTTCCTAATTTCCTTTTCCTTTGACCAATGTCTTACTGTTTCCTAATGTTTATTACACATTTTGGTTTCTATTTGTACATTCAATTTCTCACCCTGGAGAGGATGCAACATTTACATACACACCCAATCAGTACACTCTTTCAGGGGATATTCTTTCTTCACTTATATTTCACTGCCATCTCTGTATTGGCAGAGATTGGTTTGGCCTCTGTCCGCATCTTGACTCTTAGACGCATATTTCCATTGTGCCAGCCCCACTTGTGAACTCTGAGTGTCACTAAGTCAACACAATCAGAATCACATCTATTTTATCCTGCCACATCTGCTGTCCTTCCCAGGCTATTCACCACCATGAATGTTTTCATCATGACCCGGATGCTTAAGCCAGAAGCCTCTGCCTGGACACTGACAGAATCCTTTTCTTCCATCACCCAGCCATCCACATGTTCTATTAGTGTCATATCCAAGGAGATCTCAAAACTGTTTAGAGGCCTTGGCCTCACTGATCTTTAAAAGGACATGCAACATCCTAAACATTCCATGCTTATTGCCAGAATCCTTTTAATCACGTTCCAAAATCTTCATTTAGATAAAGTAACCACCCTTTCTAAAGCATCCTTGTGGGAAGATACAGTGTTAGGGCACCTCAGCCACTTGTTCTCGATCGCCCTGAAGCTGAATTTGTAACCTATACTCAGAATGATTTATTTATGCTTATGGCAGTAATTATCTCGTATCAGCCCACTGTCACCAGCATATCTAGGATCACGGAAATATCTTATATTCACCATCCTGTGCTGTGTGCTTAGGGATATGAGCACATTCCAGTGGTAGACCTGGATTATCTAGGCTCCCATCTTGTG
Source organism: Octodon degus (assembly GCF_000260255.1). Classification (NCBI taxonomy): domain Eukaryota; kingdom Metazoa; phylum Chordata; class Mammalia; order Rodentia; family Octodontidae; genus Octodon; species Octodon degus. Next base: position 9,814,143 of record NW_004524633.1, read on the forward strand.
TCACACTGTACAAGACACCTGGCCCCTTGTAACTTGTGATGATAGCAACAGAACCTGCTATACAGCTCTTAGAAAGACTGCATTAATGTAAATAAAATACTTGGAACATTGTGTGACAAATAATGAGAATGGGAAAAAACCACAATAATTGCTGTTATGGGGATGTGTAGGCACAGGGACGCCAGTGAGTGCAGCTCCGACAACGAGAGCTTCCGGACTGACAGGTCACTGCTCACAAGGATCCATGCTTCTGCCTCGACAGGATATTTAATAGGAACTGGAAGCGAGAATGGGTGGTCACTCCAGTGGCGTTAGCTGCCACGGCCAGTACAGGCTGCATGCTGCCCTAGGACCTCAGCCAGTCCAGACCATATGCTGCGGTAGGACTTCAGCAGAAGCATCTGCCTTGTGGATCAGTACATGGAAGTTTCGTCGTTTTTGGAAGCACTTTGTTCCTGATTCTCGAGGACAACTGAACCTTCCTGGTCGCATGCTGAGGTAATGTCGTTAGGGCACTGTCCTCGTGCAGTGGGCTTTCCTGCTGCCTGACACTCTCTACCTTTTGGTTTTCTCAGATAATGAGTTCTCTCCCTTCAAGTCTCTGCTTGAACAGTATTTCCTCTGAGAAACTTTTTTGATTTATACACGGCCCTGTTCAGGTGCTCCACATTATAATTTTACGAGAAATAAGTTCTATCTGATCTTATGTCTTAACAACATTAAAAATATTTTATGCTATAAGCCAGCAAGATAAAGGAAATATTTTACTGTATATAAAATAAAATATATGATTTAAAGGATATAATCAATATGATATATATAGTATTCTATATTATACTCTGTATGATCTCTAAAATTTTTCATATGTACATATTTATATAATTTATGATTTAAAAAGCATAACAAAATGTCCAGAGAATTAAAATTTCATTAGTAAAAGAAGATAGCTTTCTTTTTCAATTAATGATTAACCATATCATCATAAGTAAAAGTATTTAACCTGTTTCTGTTCTATTACTTGTAGATATCATGGTATTTTTTTCTTTTTCTTTTACTTTTTTTGTAAATAAGCTCTTCAGTAAAACAAAAGTAAACTTGGAACCTAAATTTCATGAAAGTTTATCTTTCTGAATTCATAAATTTGAAGCACTGCAAAATAAAAACATTCTGAAAAATAATTGTGTTTGTATTGGACATGTACAGATGTTTTCTCACTAAACAGTACAATACAATAAACTACTTATGTTGCATTCACCTTTTATTACATATTTTAAGTAACCTGGAAATCGAAGCATAGTCAGTCATGCAGAAAGGTTATGTGTAAATATCATGACACGTTTTCTAAGGCAACTGAGCATCCATAGACCTTGGCATCCATCGATGATCCTAGAACCAATTCTCTACTAATAAGAAAGACATCCATTCTTAGAATAAGACACATGGTTACATTTGTTAAATACTTTGCTGGTAAAAAGTGATAGCAATAAAACCTAGACATAAATCCAAAACCTAAATGTTTGATGCTTATGATTTAAACCCAATACCATTTTTCTTATTTGTAAATTATGGTGGAAAAGTTTCTCTCTTTAAGAGCTAAATAGTGACATGCATATATAACTCTTGTTTGTGAAATGATTAAGTATAATTCAGATGTTAATTTAATTCATGAAATATACTACTTTTTTACTGCCAATAAATG
>NW_004524633.1:9816211-9840901 GCF_000260255.1 Octodon degus
TGTTTGTTCTCTATGGTTGCCATAAACAATTACCACAACTGTGCTAGTTTAACACCGCCCGGGTTTATTGTGTCACAGCTTTTCTTAGATCAGAAATCCAACATGAGCTTATGATAACCAAAATGATGCCTGCCCCTCCTCCCCCATAGCTGCATCCTGTTTAAGGGAATATTTAGCCAATCTGGAAAAATCTTACTACTCTAAGAATCTGGAGCAAAGGCAAATATTTGGGGATGATCTCATCTTATTATGAGTCTTTAGAAGGAGAAGAGAAACAGAAGAACAGATCAAAGGGTGGGACATCAGAAAGTGTCTAGAAGCCAGCCAGTATTGAGTTTAAAGATAGAAGAAATAGGGCCTGAGCCAAGGAAACTTGGACAGGCAGAACTTGGGAGTGTTCTTCAGCTCACAGCAAGATACAGACATTTCACTAGATCATCCAAAAACAATCACCTCATGTCTTTACCTCATTTGGAATTTATGGGACCAGTACAGAAGTTCTGACCCACAGAAATGTACAATAATACATTTGTGCTCTTTTCATTCAGTAGGTTTATGGTAATTTGTTATAGAAACTGTATAAAAGTAGTATGGAATCTAACGGAAGTGCCAGAGGTACAGTATTTCATTCTAGGTTCTTGTTTATTCACACATTCAGCCTACAGGGAGGACTACATTTCTCACTGTCGTAGTACATGAGTACCTCCCTTTTTAATGACTGTCAGCCTAGAACCATTATGATCTTCTAAACATGGCTGTCATTCCTTGGCTTGTGTTCCCATCACTCCATCTTCCTAAAGAAGAGGTGCTGGGTGAAGTTATCCACACTTGGAATCCATCCTGCTTCCAGCCTCAACTCAAATTCACTCATCAGCTTTCTTCTGACACTTTGAGGAAGCATGTGATGAAATTCACATGAACTAGCCCATCTGTCTGATTCAAAATCATTTCCGTACATTTAGTCCCTCACTTGAATCACTTCTGAAAAGTCTCTTTCATTATGTAGGTTAACAGTTACATCTTCCAAAGCTTAAGACATAGAAATCTTTAATATCCATGGATCTATCACATTTTTTATGATACTGTGTACTTCTACTTATACACATGCATGTATAAGCTATATTTGTACATGACTTTTAAAGAAAATAGAAGAAAACTTCTGGCAAAATTTATAAAGTTCTTGAGATCACTGATTCTTCTGAATAATATTAGTGAGTTTCATAAAATGAATTTGAGGAAGATATTATATTTGAAGTAGAAAACTTTCATGAGAGTGTACCACAAATATATAGGACAATATATTCCTAAAAGATGTTGGTAAAACACAGTGATAGTGGAATTTAAAGGAATAATATAAAGGACGTTACAGGGAAGCAGAAATCATGGCATTCACAAGCAGAGATGATTTTACAAGATCCAAAACAAACTGAAAGTGAAATAGAAGCTCAAGACTTTTTCCCTGCTCACATATCTGTCTTAAGTCATTGAACTGCATTCAAGGAAAACCCTGAGCTGACAGTTAAGTCTTTCCACACATCCTTCCTGCTTGTCCTCTGCACTTCAACTCCAGCATTAATTCAATGCAAGATACATGGACAAAATTTCCTTCTGACCTCTGAACATGAGTATTTCCATTTCAAAAGTCTGATAGATTATAAAAAAATAGAAATATGAGTAGATATACATGAAGATCTGAAAAGTACTGAATTTTTGTATAAACATGCGCTTTTATGCTGTAATAATTTTACTATCATAATCCGAAGAAATATACTGAAAATTTGATAGTGCCGGTAAATTAATTTTATGGGAGGAGGTGAAAGTGTGTCTTAAAGTACAATTACATGTCATAGTACAAAAGGATCCATATAATATATTTACACTTCAACTGGAAGAATTAGTAAAATTCTATAAATAAAAAATTAGGATTTTTTTGCTATCTATCTATCTATCTATCTATCTATCTATCTATCTATCTGGAATTGTGATCCTGTTTTATTTAGGAACAAAGACCAGATTTATTTTTTTAATGCTGACTTCTAGGTAAATTGGTAAAACAATAAAATATTATTTCAGACACTGGACAATGAGAATGGTCCCTGATGTCGGAGAGGCAAAAGTGTGAGCATTAAAAAAATAAGATAAGATAAACACAATTTTCTTGAAAGATACAAATTTCCAAAATAATGTGCAAAACCTACATTGAAACACTTGAGGAAATCATCATTAGCTGTTCGATATCAGACAAGGCCAATTTCAAGCGAGGATGAGATGTCTAGCTCCACATTGCCTTCTCTCCCCCAAACCTTCACAGCTTCACAGGCAAGGCTGCAGGAAGCCCAGCTCCACCCTCCTGCTGACCCCACCATTACCTTGTCTCACCTGGAACCGTTTTCACTTGATTTCTAGCAACTAACAATTGTTGTTTGGTACTCACCTAGCTTTGGTTAATGTGTCACCATTTTGCTTTTCACATATGGTTGTTTTGTTTTATTTACTATATGCGTTGTACCCTTTTGCCTTTTATTATGTTTGTCAAATGAATAAATTTGTATAGAGGTGATAGTTTACAAAGATTCAAGTATTTGATCTAGTTTTATTTAATCATGTTATACCTGGACACCTAAAGTGATTATTAAAGGTCTTTTATGGGGAAAAATAAATGTATGAAATAAATGTGTGTCATCTAAAACTATAGTGTATAATCCTGCAAAGTCGTGGTTCAGAGTTTGTAACCTCAGTTTTTTGTGCATTTTTTGTTAGAACCTAATTCATAATTATTTGTGGAGACACCAGCAATTTCATGAAAATGCCACATATTGTTGGCTTTTTTTTTTTTTTTTTTTTGCAGGGCGTGGTGGGAGGCTTGCAAGTAGCTAATCTGAGAGTATGATTCAGTTCTCCTTGCTGCTGATTGGCTGCTGTGCTGTAGCCTATCTCTGGCAGATGTGCCAGAGTTTGTGCAGGTAGCTACCCATGTATGGCTGTCTCCAGTGTTCCCAGTTGCTTTCTTCTTAAAGTCCTGAGACCCTAAGATACTGCCAACACATCCTGCATCTTCCAAGCCTCTATTAATCTAGTACTTCATTAAATTAAATTTGATAACTGGAGGATACACAGAATATCTAGGGTTTAAACTATACAAATAGGTATATATAGACATTTTTTCTGACCGTATCTGTACTTGATAGTTTTTTACAATCCTGGGGTGATCAAGGACTGTAACAAAATTGAGGTGGTCCATGGTAATGTTGGCTCAGAACAAACTTTTGAAAACTTTGAAGAATTTTGGACCAAATTAAGAAAACATAAGTTTCAAAATCTATCAATTCCTTAGTTTTCAGTATTATCATTCATCACTGAAATTATTTCTTACTAAGCTATGTAGTTTATAAGACTTTTCCTGACAATATTATATAATGTTTTAACATGAGTAGATAGGAGTGACCCTTGTATTTTATTGTATAGTTGACATGTATTTTTTTCTATTCTTACTTTCATAGTTTCATGCTTATGTATCTTAATCCACCTATCACATAAAAACACATAGGCTTTTGATGTATTTTTTCATTTTTATATGTACATTACATTCAAAAAGAATGTTTATTGATTAAGAAAAGCATGCAAAATACAAAACCCACAAATTGTTTTGCAGTATTTTCTTATATGGGTTGTCTTTTCTGTTTGAGGCTTTTAGTTAATGAAAGAATACATTAGATAATTTTAAGTTTTATTTAGGATTTTACATAGCTTGCCTTTTAATTCTTTGGAACTTTGTTGCTTCTTTAATAAATGTTATAATACCAACCTACTAAAAATAAAAAAAATCTAAATTCAAGCCATGTGATGCAAAAAATCTTTGGTAAATCACATATCAGACAAAGGGTTTGTATCAAGAATGTATTTTAAAATGTCTCAAATTTTAGTGAAATCATACAGTTTAACAACTGGGCAAAACCTTCAACAAAAACTTTCTGAAGAAGATAATCGTATGATGAATAATTCCATCAAAAGATGCTGAATTGATTAGATAATAGGGAAATACAATGCAAATCCAGAATTAAATTCTATTGACCATGTTGCAAAAATGCTAACCAAAGACTAAAGCTATATCAAAGAGTAACTAAAATGTTTTCTCCATTTCTACATGGTGAAATGAGTAGTAATGAGTTTTTTTATAAAATTAAATATATGTTTATCAGATTACTTAGTTATCTTAATCTTCAATAAATTTTAGAAAAATATTCAAAAATCTGAAAATAGTTATGTTAGCTTTATTCACAATTGCTAGAATCTTAAAATAGCCTAACTATACTTCAACCTGTGAATTAATAAACAATTTGTGATGTATCCATTTGCCAACAAATACGATACCATTTGCCAATAAAAGTATTTACTTATATACAACATGGATTAATTAGTGAAGGCTGAGGATATAGCTCAGTGGCACAGTGCCTGCCTGGCAAGTACGAGGTGCCGAGTTCAATTTCTGGTGACAAAAAAAAAAGCAGTTTTTAAAAAAGGACAACCGCCCCCCCATAAAATATTTTACTCAAAAAGAAACTAGACCGAAGGTGTTATATATGCTATATAACTCATTTGTGTATGTTGGAAAAGCCAAAGTATTGAGCTAAAGAATCCCTCAGTTAATGTATTGTCAGGTGTTGGAAGAGGAGAGGCTCATTTATGAGAGCAGGACAGAATGGGAGGATTTCACACTCCTGTATTTCACATTCAAAAATTCTAGATTTCACACTCGTGCTGGCTGACTATCCCATATGCTGGTCATTGTGGCAGACAGGTGATTACGCCTTTATCAAGCGTCATAGAAATGTGCATGACACAGAGTGGTGTTTCATTTTCAGTGAATACAAAGTAAAAGCATATTAATAACTCCTATTACACACTAATATGTCCGAACTTTTAACAATTGCAATAGCAAGTGTCGATGAGCATGAGGAAAATCCGTAGCTCTTTCTCCTGAACTCACATCAAAATCTTCTTTATCAATCCTTTCAGTCCCATAGAGGAGGAATAAAATTTAGGAGGTATTCTACTTGCCTCTTGGTTTACCCTGTTTTAGAAATTCTATAGAGGTGCTGTGAATTACACTCTGCTCTTTACTGCCTTAGGATTCAACGGAAAGTCTATAAGATCCTATTATATTACCTATGTGACTTGGGGCCCTCTTTGATCAATATTCACTGCACTTCATGGTTTGTTCACAAAATAGAACTTTGATTTTTCTGATGTTTAATTTCTACCATCAATTCATGTAGAAAAATAATTTTCCTGAAGGTGTGCATGAAGGAAATTCCTTCAATTATTTAGTTATCATGAATTTTATTGTCGGGCCAAGCCAGCCCTCTTTGCTGTGTTATTTTGGCATCTCTTAAGACCACCTATAACAAGAGTCACTTGGGAATTGCTGTGCCAGCCTTCCCTGAGGAATGTTACAAGAAATTTTATATGCAGTTTCTGGTTGTCTTTGTGTTAGAAAATAATTGAAGTTCTTGTCGACTGCTACAAATCCTTACTGAGCATTCATTACAGAAAGTATCTGTGAATCTTACTGTCCAGAAAGCTCCACTTCTGTCATTTTGAATTTAGTTTACATTACAATCCATGACCTTATAAATTGGTAGTTTCCCTTTTGGTTCTATGCCACTGGGACATTTATTTAATTAAATTTATTTATTTATTTATTTATTTATTTATTTATTTATTTATTTATATTTTAGAGAAAGGTCTACAGAGTGTTTAGGGTCTCAGTACTAGACCAGACTGATTCCTCTTGTCCTCTCCCATCCCACCCTTCTCCCACCTGTTTACAGCCTTCCAAGAGCTGGGATTACAGGAGCGCGCCACCACGCCCAGTCTCACCACAGGGCTTACATGGCAGGCCCCTGCGCCTGCTTGCAGGTGCTTTAATCCGCTGAGATATTTGGCCTGCCCTGCCGCTGGGAAGTTTAAATCCAAGGAAAAATTACTTTTGAGTTCTCTATACGTACTGGTGCTTGGTGGATCATGAAATAACATGTGGGTAGATAAGAACATCATAACTAAGAATATAAAGCCAAAAGTAATTGGAAAACTGCTACATTACATTTAATAGATCCGAACTACTTTAAACTGAATAGATTAATTCCTATTGGGTACTATCATAGGGATTTTAGATCTCACTTGATTTATAAGCAGAAATACGTGCTGACCTGACAGAAGGAGCACAAATCTGGTACCTAAGAGAAAGGCTGTATATTACTGTGGTACAGCCCAGAGATCACTGTAGGAAGGTTCCTCAGATGCATGTCCTGTCTTCAGGAAGCAGATGCGTGGAAAGAGTTAACTCAAAATGTGTGCATATGTGACCTTGTCAGAAAGCAAATCAAAGAGTTTATTTAAGAAGAATAAAGAATCAAGGCTTCTGGTTAGGAGTACTTCGCTTCCTGTCACCTTAGGTCATGTTTTCCTCCCCACTTTCCTCAGGTGAACAAAGGAAGTGGCACCCAACTTAGAGGATTCTCATGCATGTCGATGCAGAAAGATGCAGAAAGCCTTGCAGAAAATCCCCAAAAATTAAAATAGAAAATTTTATTAAAAATAAATTATTGATAAAGTACAATGGAATTTATTAACCATTGTTCAGTGCCCACAGTATTTGTATATAACATGTATGAATTGTGTATTCGGTGTATTTAGTATGTGTGAATTGTATTGTCATATCTTGCAATTTGACTTTCTGAGCCCAAACCTTCAAAGCAGAGAAAGAAACTTAATAGTTTAAAAAAGAAGAAATGATACACTTGCCTATTCTTATCAAGTAAGGAATTTAGTCACTCCCCCATCGGTCATTCACCGAACCCTTTTGTCACAAACATTTTGCATTCTTATGTCAATTTTTTTTTTTTTTTTGGTCTCTCTACATTCTACCGTATTTGGTGGACAGAGACTCATTTTTCTGTGGAAAATACTGATTTAATCTTTTAGTTATTTACTGTTTCATACCAGGGATCAAACTCATGACCTTGCACTTGCCAGGCAGGCACTTATGTCTCTGAGCTATCTCAGAGAATTCAATCTTCAATGGCAAGTTTAGTCTTGGTTTTCCCATTCAAATTTTAAATTGATAAAAAGAGGAATTGAGATAACATATTGTGAATTATACTGGAGAAAAATTCTCTTCTCCTACTCTGCCTTTATACAACGCATATACCTTATTCAAGAAGAATAAATGATGGATAAAAGAAATCAGGCTGCTACTGTTCATGTGGTTGTTGCAACTAGGTTCTGTTCTGACCAGGTTGAATCCATTACTAGCAATGTATTGTTTATTGTCTCTCTGAAAGAGCCATATGTTATTGGTTTGCAACATAAGAAACCTCTATTATGCTCCATTTGTATTATAACTTATCCGAATGTGCTTGTCTACATACACTATGCTCTAATAAAACTAAGTTCTCCAAGTGACAAATAGGTCCAGCTACACAAGCTTCAACTAGGTATCAAAAATTATTGTCTACATTTCCACTCTGCCTGAAATACACTGTTAGGGCATTGTATATCTTTTGGCTTATTTTCATGTTTGAATCTCCAAAGCAGGAATTGTTGGTCTCCACTATTCTGGTAGTTATGTAAACGTGAGCCACAGGTACTCTTTTTTTGCATTGTGGCCAGGCAGCCTGATATGGCAAGCTAATGTTAATTATGTAGCAACTCTCTCCTGGGTGCTGATAAATTTCTGATAATTTCCATGTTAGTACCTTAATCAAAGTGTCTTTATTTTATTAGTCCAAATGTGTAATGCACAACGTTCCCATTCTTGGTGGAGTTGGCGCCTGTGCACCACACATCTTGATTCCTCTTGTCCTCTCCCACCCCACCCTTCTCGCCTCTTCCCCTTCATCTTTGGCTCCGTTTCCTATTTAGAAAAAATCATCTTTCTATTTCCTATCACCTTTCTTTTGTGTTTCTCTCTATTTTGCTTTTCCCATTGGGTTTCTCACATCAGAAAAACCATATTTAAGCTCGCGTGATCCATTTATTTCATTCAACATTGTTGGTCTCATGGTACATCCATTTTCCTGTGAAAGATACAAGTCTATCCTTCTTTATAGCAAAGTAGTACTTCATGGTCTACAGGTACCAAGTTTTCTTTATCCACTGACCTGCGGACATATAGACTGCCTCCAAGATCTTGATATTATGAATTAAACTTCTATTAAACATGTGCATTCAAGAATCATTGTACTATAATGTCATTAACATTTTTAGGGTGATACCTGGAAAAGGAATAACTGGACCAAATAGTTTCTAGTTTCAGTATTTTAAAGCTGCTCTTATGATCTGACAGTACTTTGATTGTAAAATAAAAATAGAATTCTTCAACAAATGCTCTTCTACTAGGTACTATTTTTTTTTTTTTTGGCAGAATGCTGTCCTGTGCAACATTTTTAAGTTGATATGCTAGTTTACAGTACCTCAAATGTGGCCATAATTTGTGGATAGGTTTTAACAATGAAATTAAGTTATTAGCCTATATTTCAATTTGATATGATGGCCATCTCCATAAGAAGAGGACATTTGAAAAAATGATATAAAAACGCAGAGAGAAGAACATCATCTACAACCAAGGAAAGAGCCCTGATGCGTTCCTTGCCCTGTAATCTCAGAAGGAAGTACCCCGCCAACATCTTGGATTTGAACTTTGATGGTCCAGAACTGCAGAAAGCACGTTTCTGAATTCAATGATGCTGTTACAGTGTCCTCAGAAAACAAATACAGATTTCAGTGAAAACGGTAAAGGCTTTTATGTTACCATTCATGAGCTTTATAGAAAGCATTTAAGATTTGGTTAGTGTCATAGCCTATTGGCTTTATTTTTAAGTAGTGGTTGACATTTTCCCTTTTCCCTCTGTAGTACAAGTATTTGCTATTTATCCTCAGAAAGAATTTAGAAAATCACAGAGCATATAAGAGCCTGTTACTTAATATCATTTTTTTCTTGTAAAATACACAACATGTAAAAAATCAAACTGATAAACTTTTAGCTATTATATCTGTCTCCTTTAAATTCTTCTTCCATCTCTAATCTTGTACTCCATTCTCTTTCCAGTAAACTAGGTAGCCCTTTCCGTATGCTTAGAAGTTTGCTTATTTTTACCAATCCCTTGATCCTTCTTACAAAACTTCAGCCAAGACCAAAGGGGGAAAAACATCCAGAAGATTTTCTGTTATAAAAAAAATCATACTACTTTCTTCATATTTGAAACTGATGCTGGGAAAATGGATAAACTAAGGCTTTGAGTTATAAGATGTCAGGGAAGAGAATTTTGCGAAGTAAAATTTTGTCATTCTCTGGGGAATGGGCTCTGAAGTACTTGGTGTTTCGGCCTTAACCCATTAAGCCTTCAGTTTCACAGGAGGATCGTTTGGTTTCACTTTTCTTTAGTGTGAATCAACATGATGATGCATGAGGATTCAGAAGGTTTTTCACTCTTTGGAGTCAGCAACTTGGAAACTAGAACTCAGGAGACCTGGCTTATTGATACTGTGTACATGCTCATTTTATTTTTTAAGTGGAAGAAGGGAAGGTCAGTGAAGAAGGGGCAACTATCAACCAAGAATGGATGCATAACAAATTATTTGACCCTCTTCCAGAATTTGACTACAACTTTATCAATGCTCAAATGAACACACTTTCTGTTTTCCTCTGCTCAGAATTCCTGTCACATTACCTATAGGTTTGGTTGAAGGATTCTTTTCCTTAGAAACTCTTGTGTGAAGTTGAAATGTCTCAACTAAGAGCTAAAGTGTAAAAGTTATTGGAATTTATTTCCCTTCCGACCCAAAGTCAAGCCCCAGCTCCACCACTCAGCAAGGCTGAGCAAATGATTTCATCTCATTTGAGAGCCCATGATTTTGGCTTTGTCAAATTTGTCAGAGCTGAGGCACTATTAAAGAGAACAATTATTCAAAAAATGAGGTACAGGAAGGTTTTTGATGACTTGTGCTGAATAGATGCTTTGATGACTGTTCACCATGTGGGTTTTTTCACGATTTGTTTAAACATGAACAGCATTATTTACAAGCTTGGCTTTCTTCCTGTCCTTTCACTGCAGGAAATCAACAGTTAAACTACTACCTTGAGTGGAAACAAGGAGGTCAGTAGTGATTTCTCTGGAGAAAACATCCACCAGCACTGAAATATCCTTTCAAATATAACAGGTGGAAGCAAGTCGGATTGGCTAACGTGTTTATTTATAAGGCATGTGTGGGGGGGGGATCAGAATTGCAATGAGTTTGTACATTTAAACATAAATCACCGACCCTGCCAGTTTACAAAAGTAAGTTTGTTTTATAAACCATGAAAAGAATTTCACTGGCAAAGCATGTATATGTGCAACCTTCCTGTCTTATAAATTGTACTGTAAAAGCCACTTTGGCTCAAAGCATATTAAAAGGTAAATCCACTGGACTTTGTTCTCAAATCAGACTTTGAGGAAAGCAGGCCTTCTGCTGATGATTGACATCTGTTGCCGAAATGCTTAAGTCGGGTACAGTGTTTTTCAAGGGAAAGAAGAGTGGCATTTGGGCATTCAGTAAATATTTACCAGTGAAACTTTCCGTGTCCCTCATTATTTAAAGAGCTGAGAATATAAATTGAGACTCCTAATGCCTCTGCTTCCACTGGTAGAAAAAGTGAGGAAAAAAGTAAGCAGAGGAGAATGTCAGGTAGTTATTCATGCTTGATAGAGAATTAAAATAGAGTCAGGTTTCCAGAACTTGGCACTACTGAGATTCTGGATCACATAGTGTGTGTGTGTGTGTGTGTGTGTGTGTGTGTGTGTGTGCGTGCGTGATCCTGTATACTTAGGATATTCAGAACATCTCTGTCTTCTACCCACTGAACGTCATGACCAAACATCAGCGGCAGTCACTCTGTCTCAGGGATTTGGAAGCATTCATGGGGCCGATATTGCTCCTGGCAGAGTCTCTAACATAAGCGGTGTGCTCGAGAATGTTTGTCTACTTACAGCATGAGTAGGGTTCCGTGGCAAAAAAGTGGAGATCTCAGAGTCATACAGAAGAATGTGGCACGGATGCAAGCAAAGTGAAGCTGGGGTAAGCACTGGAAGGCAGCACGAAGGAGTAGTGACTAAAAGCCAAAAAGAAGGCCATGGGGGGGAAGAGAATGCATGACAAGAGTGGAGAGAAATCAGCTGACAGAAGTTTGCACCTGTGTGCATTTTGTCCCCAGGTATAATGCGATGCTATTAGAAGACTTTACATCAATGAAGAGATATTATGGCTTATATTTTTAAAAGATGGCTCTTGCTTCTGTCTGGGAAAGGACTGGATAGGCATGATACGTGTCAAGGAATGCTTGATGGCATCTTATTACATTTGGAACAAAGTAATAACTTCTTACCCTGGTGACCAACTGTGCATCAACTGATTTTTTATTGAATGTAATGTTTCCTATGACAGTATATTATACCCATAATATGTGTGCATCATAGTCAAAAGTTTTTTCATAAACTGCTTATCTGGTCTTTGTGATGACAAGTAAAATGGGCATAAATGGACACTGAATTTAGAAACACATGGGTTTTTGTTAATTAACATGGAGGAGGTGTTTTTAACATCAGTTGATTTTTTATTTATAAAATGTAGAAATTGTATATATTGTGTTGTTTTACTAGTCAGAAAAAATATTGGTCATTTAATCTATATTTCATGTTTAATATTTAAAATGTTATTAAAAGTGACATAAAATAAGTTACATACATATACATAGTTACATACAATTTCAAAATATTTAGCATATCAAGGAATGTTTTTTATCATCCACACACTCAAGGTAAAGAACATAACAAGTGCTGTCCTTCCCTCAGATGCCTCGCTCCCTCAGTCCTTCTGCTGATGATTGACATCTGTTGCCAAAACACTTAAGTCAGGTACAGTGTTTTTCAAGGGAAAGAAGAGGACTGAACTCAGGGCCTACACACTGAGCTGCTTTTTCAAAATTTTGCAACACAGTTGGGCTAAGTGGCTAAGCTGCCCATGTAGTCTCAGTCTTGTGATCTGCCTGCCTCAGCCTTTCAGAGTGCTGGGATTGAAGCATGCATGTGTTACCATACCAGGCAAAAAGCTTCCTCACGTATAATCACAATCCTTCCCTCCTTGTGGGCCTGTAATTCTCACATTGGGCAATTATGTCCTCTTCTGTCTTCATGGGTTAGTTTCTATTTTGTACTATTTTATATAAAATGCGTTCATCCAGGATGACCATTTCCTGTGTAGTTTCTGACAAAATTCCAGTGTTATGATCTTTGTTCCTCTCTTTAGGATGTGCCCCAATCCCACCCACCTGGGTACTACTGAGATCTTACATTTTACTTTTAGAAATTCTTTTTTTTAGTTTTTTAAAAGAGAATACAAAATAGTACTAAAACACAAAAATCACAAAAGGATACAAAATTTCACTTAACAAAGTACTATGAATCTCAGTTTTTATTGTAATGCATAGTGCTGTTTTCCAACCAGTTATTCATATTACCAGATGTATGCATGCAAAATTGGAAGAAGAAAGAAAAAATATATATAAGAAATTAACACTCATTGCTATTTGTTTATCAATAAAATTATGGAAAAAATAAAAAAAAGAAATTAACAAGAGAAAAAGGAGAAACAATTGAGAAATAGGAGACAAATGAAATTGAGCTTTATCTGCTCCTCTCCATACATAGACCAGCAGAAGTGCATGGTAAAGTTGTCCAAACCATGCTGCTTGCACACATTGATATATCTCTTTCCCCCACTCTCTCTCCTGTCCTTCTCAACTCTGTCCTTTCAATTAAGTTCATTCCCTTTTCCAAGTATCTATTGTACCCTTCAGGTTCCATTTTCCCTTTCAGGTTCTCACACTAAGGAGATAATGTGATGTTTGCACATGCGGCTCTGATGTCTTCCGCTTAAGAGTGTGGCCTCTAGTTGCATCTTTCAGCATTTTGATCACATTGTGCCTTGTTGGAGTCGCTATCTTCATCTCTCTAGAGCTTAGATTTCATTGAGTATCTTTGGCCTCTGGATGAGATTCCATAGAAAGATATCTGTTCTTTGTCCCCTGTTCCTGCTGCAGGGCTTCTAAAATTTTAGGGAATTTTTGAGAGGTCACAGTGACAGGAGAATTTGTCCCAGTGAGACAAGTTGGATAAGCCCTTGGATAGCTTCACAATGGAAACTGGCCACAGAAAAACTAAAGCCTCATTGGATACTTGGAACTTTCAAGGCCATCCAAACTTCTGGAAAGCTCAGAGAGGCTAGAGATTTAATTACCAATGCCTAATAACTTAATCAATCATACCACCTCCTGAGACTTTTATAAAATACCTGGAAGGACAGCACTTCAGAAGCTGGTGAGTTGATGACCCCATGCACAGGCCCAGCAGGCGGAATATTCCATCTCCACAGGGACGGCAGCTGCTGCGCTCAGGCAACTTTCAGCACTTCCTCTATGTAACTCTTCTGGCTTTGTAAAAAGTCAAAGTCCCTGAGAATCAAGCGCCTTCCAGCATGTTGGGAGCAGTTCTGGCAAATTATGGAGCCTGGTGGGGAATTTGAGGACCCTCTATTTATAGCTGCTCAGACAGATATGCGGGTGGCCTGGACTGACAGTTGGTGTCTGGAGTGCGGATGGCTTGTGGGAGACAGCTTTGTAATTTGTGGCTTGCGATGCTACCTCCCAGCAGAGAGTCAGAATTGAACTGAACTGTGGGACACACACGGCATCAGAGTATGTGAAGTGGTGCTGGAAAAGATACCATCTATTTGGTAGAAGAAAATATGTCTTTCACTGAGTTTGTAGTTTTTACCAAATTTGGAAAATTTCTCACCATTAAGTTCCTCAAATTAAAAAAGAAAGTATCTCTCTTATTTACAGACTATAGTTACCTTATGAGTAGGGCGTTCAAAGTTATTCTTTATTGATCTGATCCTTGGCTTACTGTAAAAATTCTCTTTTGTCTGACTCTGGTGGTAACTACGACCATATTTTCAACTTCATTTCTGTTTCTTTTGCAATCTAACATAGCTTTCATTTCCATCATTAGAAGTTGTCTTAGGAATTTTTTTAAATCATAGAAGTGTATTTCATCTCAATGTTTGGTTCATCAGAAATACAGGAATAAAAGCACTTTATATGACCCTTTCCACATGCACGTCAATGATGGGTCAGCTTCTGTGAATTCATTTCTTTACTAGGAATTGTATTTCCTTCACTCATTGATTACCTGGTAATTGATGTTAAAAAAACGGGCCATGTTAATTTTACTTGGTTAGTCAATGAAAAACTTGGTAACCCTATAAATATTTTTGATCTTTGTTCTGGAGCACATTTAAATTATGTAAAAAATTGGCTCTTAAAAATTGTTTTCAGGCTAGCCAAATAACTCTGTAGATTAAAGCACCTGCAAGCAGGCTCAGGGGCCTGGTGTTCTATCCCTGGGCCTGCCATGCCAGCCCTGCCTCCAGGGTGAGTTGAGATGACAATTGCGACTGGGTGTGGCAGCCCATGCCTGTATTCCCAGCTCTTAGGAAGCTGTAAAGGAGTCCAATCTAGTAGTGAGAACTTGAACACCCGTAGATCCTCCGCTAAAATACAAAAACTAAAAATGAAAATCGTTTTCAGTGTTACAATGGAATCAGCATAGGGCTCAGTTTCGATTTTCACTTCTCCTCATTAAACCAGGCACTATCAATTTTATCCTTTTGTGATCCGTTTCCAAATTTCAGGTGTTGATACATAAACCGAGGAAGATGCTCTGAGAATGTGTCCCTCCCTGTCCCTCTCTCCCCCTCTTCTTATACTTCTCCTTACCCCGCCTCCTCCCCCAACCCTCTCCCTCTCCTTCCCCCTGCCTCTCTCCCCTCCACCTCCACTTCTCTCCCTTCCCCTTACCCCTTTCCTTCTCATCTCTCCTCCCTTTTCCCCCCTCCCCCTGCTCCCTGTCTGCCTCTCTCGGTCTCCTTCTTTTCCTCCCTCCCAGCTCCCCTGAACTCTCCACTCCCTTGACACACTTTCTCCCCTCACCCTGTCTGCTGGACTCTGGTGGGGTCTGGCCTCCTTGCCTCGCACTCCACCTACTCTCTTAGCCTAGTAAGCAGCCTCTCTTTAGTCTTTCCAACCCCTGAGGAATCCTCATCTTTCACCAACACTGTTCTGTGTTTGCGGTCATTTCATCAAAAGAGGAAATCTCGTTGCTTTCACACTTGGAATCAAGATATTTTCAGAAGATCTGACCACAGAGACATGTCAATGAGAAATAATAGCTAAAATATAGGATGTGTCAGACTTTCATTCTTAATCGTCTTGGAGTTGTAAGAACAACAGTATGCCTTTCCCATGCACTGCCCTAATCCCAGCTTGTCAGTGCCACATCTGGACGGCTTTAGAACCTTGCACGTTTACTGCTCTTTGCAATTGGCTTTGAGTTTAAATTTCATCCATGCCGATGAAGTTTAAGTGAATGGTTTAACTACAGTCTTTATTATCAGTGAATAGTTCATTCTATAACTCATTTAGTTCTGCTTAATCTTTTGTTAGGAGTATGCAGTTGTGTTACAAAGAAAGGGAAGAAGATAAAATTTAAGATAATCAATTTTCTATTTTAAGAAACTGTTATCTTCAAACTACATAAAAAACCCCAGAGTATTTAAACACAATGCAATATCAATTTTCTTAGTATTTCTGGATAATTTACTTCCAGAGCACATTCTCTGGAGACATCTGCAAACTGGACTTGCAGATTATTATGCTTTTCTTCAACAATACTCTGAGAGATCTAAACCTGTCATTCTTTCCTCCCCTTACTTTCTGATTCACTTCTTAATCCACATTGGATTATGGCACAAGTGCTCAGAGTTATTTTGAGGCCTTGAATGGGATCAGATTCTGTGCCAACGACGGTCACAATCACTGCTGCTGCTGTGGTAGAAGATTGACTTTATCTGCTCCACATCTCTCTGCTTTTGTATAAGTGACATTTGTTCTTGCATCTGTCACCAGACTGGTTGAAAAAAAAATAAGGAAAATGCTATCTTCAGCAAGGGGACATGTGCTGAGGACTCATCAGAGATAGCTTCTCTGCACTGGATGCTCGGAAGCATGTCAGATGACAAACTGTTGTGAGTCACTGAAGTTAGTATTTAGAAAACATAGACACTACCTACGAGACCCTTATTGAAGTACAGCTGGGACTGGCAAATGTTAGCAGGAATGTTTTTTCTTATATTTTCACTTTTTCTGTGAAACTCAGACTCTAAGCAATTCTTTTATATGTACTTTGTGTAAGCAATCACAAAGAACAGAGTTTTATCCATACCCTATTTTGAGTGGGTAGCAGGAAGAAATTCTGAGAGTTTCTCCTGATTATGTTTTGGTAATCTTAAAAGTACAGTCAGATTTTTTTTTTGGGGGGGGTGTTTGTTTATTTACTTTCCAGAATACCAGATGGCAGCTGCATTGACAATAATTATTTTCCTTTGAGATGATAGAAACTCAGTTTAAACATAAAAAGAAATTTAAGGTGTAAACAACTGAGGGGATCTGATGCTCTGAGCTAATGGCAAAAACTTAGACGCTATCACCACAAGTCACAGGCGCTTCACTTCCGGGGGAGGCCTCTTTTATATTGTCTTATTCCCACGCGGGTTTGCTCCGTGGGATCGTAGTGCTGCTGCTCCTATGCCACCCCAGGCTTATGCAGTGTGTAGTGTCTTTAACACCTTCGTTCTCAGAAGCACTACAGTGTGTCCCTTCCCAGCATTCCAACGGGTTTGTCCCCAGTCACTGAGTGGGCTTGGACGTCCTCAGATTTCCATTTCTAGAGGAAAGCCTGCACACACACTCACGCTGGTGTGCACGCGTGCACGTGCACACACATACACACACGCACACACATTGCACTCATAGTATAACCACCCAGAACAGCACCCCCTGACACACACTGACTTTCAGAGGAGGAAAAGAGCTGCTAGGTACACACAGTTAACACAAACCAAGCGCCAACGCTTTGGAGATGTTTCTGTGACAGGTCTTGCTCTACGTGACCCCACTCTCTTGAGTAGAGAAGAATCTTTGTAGGACTAGAAAATAGGGGACCTGGATCGTGGTTAGCACATCACAGAGGGTAGCAAATGCTGGGCTTCTTGATACCTGGTTTGTTTTGCATATTTACAAAATTGTTAGCTCCAATCTGATATAATTTATGATAATATACTAGGTTTATTTTCTGTATTGCTTTGATGTAGTTTCAATTGTTCCGCTATATTCCTACCAACCCACTTCCTCTTACTTTCTTGTATGATGTTGTCCTTCTGTTTCCTACAACTTATTTTTGCTGTTAAAATCTATGATAATTTATAATGGCATGTAAATTTATTGTACCAGAGAGGCAAATATGTAATAGGCATTTGGACCAAGTATCAGAAAAAGAAATTTAATACATGCTCAAAGAAACATGAAATTGGCATAGTGCTAAATCCATGTTAAAGCATTTTATCTATATTAACTTTTTAGAATTTACTAGGGTTCTAACAGCTCATAGGCCATGGCAGAAAATTTGAGCAGTGATTACTCAACTAGTTCTCAGTAGTACTGCAAAGGGATGGGAGAGATTTATGTGAGCGAAAACATGCACACATGTTGGAAAGAATATAGATTTTTCTTGGTTACGTTGTTTCTAGAACAAGATGGTCTATAAATTCATAAATTATAGGCAAATAATCAGAGTAGTACATGCTGGTGGAAGAAGCAAGACTTGTTCTACCTGAAAGACATCTGTATTTGTTGGAGCATTTAGGACAAACAGCAAAGGAACAAGGTCCGTAGGTGAGAGTGACCCTACTTTACGTGTGCTAAGGCACAACTGGAAGTTGCTTGGAGCAGACGTTCGGAGTAGGATGAAGAACAGTGCAGAGTACCTTGTGAATTACTGGTGGAATCTGAGGGCTGGTTAGTAGGAAAAGTTGGAAAGCGACTGCATAGGAGGAGATGAGAAAGACATGTGAAAGACAACACAATCTAACACAGAGCTTCAGAGCAGAATACTAGGTTGGAGCAGTCCTCAAGGAGAGCTGGGCATAAAATACATGCTGTCTACTCAGTAGAGAAGCTCAATCTGGAAATTAAGAAGAGAAAAAGGATGACCAATTGAAAAAAGGAGTCAAACAAATTAAATATTATCTTCTCCTTTCCGTAGAGCAGCAGAAATCCTTTTTTCTTTCTTCTTCCAATTTTAGTGCATATGTCTGGTAATATGAGCAACCAGTTGGAAGAAAGCACTATGGATTACAACAAATACTGTGAAACTCAGATGACTTTGTCAAGTGTAATTATGGATCACTCATAATTTTTTCTGTTTTAATTCTAATTTGTACTGTTTTTAAAAAATAAAAAGAAAGAAGAAGAATAGTAGAATAGTTCCTACTTGGAATCATTGATCAGGGTTGGACACGTCCAGCCAGAAAGGACGCATCCACTGATTGGGTTGCGGATGCAGGCCGGGTCGAGGCAGAGGAAGGAGCCCTGGTTCATCTCAGCTCCACTGATCAAATATGCAACTGGGATCTGCGAGAAGATACCTGAGGAAACCAGCTAGAGACCCGGAGGGATGAAGCACAAGAGCAGAAGGGCGAGCTGGAGCGGTGGGAAAGCGGAAAGCAGGCTTGGCCTCGCTACTGCTGGGCTGCCCACCTCGTTCCTCCCCTTAGCCAGACTAGAGCTGAAGCTGGCTGTGAGCGAGGCCACGACTTTCCAGATAAGGACAATTGCATATCTTGATTGTCTATGTTTTCTATATATTCACAGTATTTGATTTTTGTTTTGATGGCATGTTAAAAGTTTTTCTCCCTACCAGAAACTAAGACTAGCACTACTTTTATGCTGCTTGATTTTACAGTAGAAATGTCACGGTGTGAATTCCGACAACCCATGCAACCTCTCTGGATTCCATTCTGCTCCTCTTTGTGGACGAAAACCACTGAGTCCCTCTTAGAGTTTTGAAGAACAAACGGTGTGGCACATGTCCAAGTAAACTCCACTATGTACAAAGTTTACGACCGCTGGTGAGAGTTGCTTCGGTTCTTCAGTACACATTTTTTTTCCCTCTCCTCTCTTTCTCATTTCTATACATTGAAACACGAAGGGGCTAAGTAAAGCTAAGTCAGAAGTGATTCCTCTTGCACAGAGCTTCTTCTCCTGATTGAAATCTGATCTGCTGAGAGGGTTGAGGGGGTCAGGAAGCAGGACTTTCTTGCAGTTTCGATGAGATCATCAGTGGTGTGGTGCTGTCCATCTGCGACAAGACAACGTGGTAAAAGAGCTGCTGCAAATCTGTACCATCGGCTTCTAACGGTGCAGCCCGTGCTCTGACTTCCAAGGCCATCTAGTCAAACTCTTATTTTCTCTTCTTCTCCCACTGGCATGGGCCACTGCATCCCGCCTGGGTATGACTGTCCTACATCCGAGACTCTGCCCTGGCTACTGACTGTGGTTCGCTTCCCTCCCAACAATCGCTGTGTAAGCAGTTCTTTCTCTATTTTCATGTCTTTGTTTGAATACCACCTTCCAATAGAGACCTTCATGAAAGTTTATTTCACTTGCAGCTTTTCCTTTCTTCCGATAGCATTCTCCATCCACCTAACCAGTGTCCCACCTCCACCAATCCTGTCACCTTGTAACATGCTATACAATTCCTTGTTACACTTATTGTTATTCCTTTTTCCCCTCACTGGAATGAAAACCACACAAGCGGACAAGCTTCTCTGGAGTTTGCTCACTATTACATTCCAAGCTTTGACTTATGGTATATATTTACGCACTTGTTGAATTTAAAAAAAAAAAAAAAAGAGTTACAACTTGCAAGAGAAATCTGGGACTTGTATATTAGCAACCTAACAAAACTCAGTAGGAGATATAGATGACTAATTTTCATGAGAAAATAATTTTTTTCATTGATTGGGAGACAGTACTTATGAGAGAGAATCGAAAACTAACTTTGAAATAAAATCTGGTAGAAATGAACCAAACTAATTTCAAAGTGGGAAAACATGTACTGTATCTGGTAGTTGGAATAGAAAATCATGAAGATGGATTTGGAGACAGATACAAATTATAAATCTAAGAGACAAGGAAAGGATCCTAAATAATTGCTTTTACATTGTGAGATAAAAATAACCCGGCATTCCCACTTGGAAAAGTAACTACAATGAAGACAGGTCTCCCAGACCCATCATAATCGGTCCAGAGAGTGGGTAGTGACTGCAAAAGCAAAAGAGAGGGCTGCCCAATGCTTGATTTTCTTTTCACCAAAGATGCAGTGAAGCAGTATTAGTGACAATCCAGGTGATAGTTTGGGAAAAGAGATAAAAATCAGAGTGTAGAAGCAAGTCTCCAAGCCTAATCTGCTTTCATTTTGAGAAGGTAGCAATGGAGATTATCATTAAAAAAAAGTCTGAGTGGAATTCAGGGGCTTCTTATGTGAGTGAGTTAAGGGTTATGCAGGACAGCTTTAGAGTCCTGTGGGGCGCACATGCCATAATATCTTAATCTTTTTGTATATATAAATGTTTGCAAAATCTATGAGGCTTTCCAAACACACACAAAAATATATTTAAGGGCATTTTAAATCCTTTGCCACATTTTCCGAAATATTATTAAATAGAACATTAACATGTTTCATTACTATGAAAAGTCACAAAATGTAAATACAAATTCTCAATATTCATAAGCATCTGTTTTAATTTAGCTTTGTAGCCATTTTTTTTGTTATTTAAATCTAAGTCCTCTTTCCCCATTCTTACAGTTTTTAAAAGCACAAATGCTACCATGGTAGAAAAGTGCATGTGGGGTGTGTGTGTGTGTGTGTGTGTGTGCACGCGTGCATGTAATCTGATTACACAAATAACGGAAAATATAGTGAATGAAAGATCAATAGCAAGGAAGAAATGATTTAATTTTTTTATTATCAGGCTTATTACTTTATGTTCCAAATAAGTCCTGAGGTGTGCAAAACAAATGGATCTTATTTGATTTTGGTCTCCAGTGGATTGATTCCAATAAATTAATAACAACAGATGGAGACAATGGCTCTTATGAACAAATCAGAAAGGTAAGTCTTACAGGATTAATTTTCTGTGCCATGTGTGCTGTAGTTTCATGCCACGTGCTAGCTTGTTTGATACACTATTGCGCAGAATTTGACTTTCGCTCTGAGCTTTGGTGTTGTCACCTTTTCCGAGCAGTCCCCATTCACCGCACTTGCAGGATAACATGGAAGCGACATCTTCTCATCTGCACTTGGGTGAGGAAGACTCAGCCTGATGTCTGAAGTCCTACTTCCAAAAACGATTTGGCAGGACAGCCAAACAGCTCAGCTGATTAAAGCGCTTGCAGGCAGGCACAGGGGCTGGGGGCTTGATCCCGGGGTCTGCTGTTCCAGCCCCTGACGTGCTGAGATGGAGAATGACACTGGGCATGGTGGCATGCACCTGTAACTCCAGCTCTTGGAAGGTTGTAAACAGGAAAATCACTACAAGTCTGATCTAATAGTGAGACCCTAAACACCCTGTTGACTCTTCCCTAAAATACAAAAATGATTTGGGGTCTGATTTTAAAAGCATCACCATGTACAGTGGATATCTGTTTTAAAAGGTTAGTGGAACAATTCCCAAATAGAGGTAATTATTCTGGTTAGGGCAGTAAATGCACAAGCACACTTTCTTGAAAGAATAGAGAGAAGAGAGTGGAATTTTGTTTTAGGTTTTGTAAGAAGTTCATTTAAAAATCACACTGCTTCTCTCTTGGCTACCCACCAGTGGAGCAGACAAAATTAGACTTGCCTAAAATGATTGCTCCTACTCTATTCCACTGCAGGAGGAGGTACACGTTGATATATTGTTTTCATATCCAGCATCTTCAGAAGACTGGTGTTTACTAGCACATAACCATTATAAGGCACTGGAATAAAACTGCTGAAATTTAATTTTAAGGTGCTTTGAAGGTTGTGATTAGTATTTCTACAAAAACATGATACAGGCCTCACGCACAAATGAACAAAAGAAAGGAGAACTGGGCTACACTATTCACTGATTATGTTTCTATTTATCTCATTGCAGATATTAATTCATTTGATATAAGCTTTCAGTTTTCATGAGGCATTGGTTTTTACCAGCAATGATAAAGAAATAATTTACATTTTACAAAATATATAGAATGAGCGATATCCTGTTCTTATTGTAAATTGATGATTTATTTATATTTGCCCACACCTATGGATACAACATGTAATTCATAAATACAATGTAGAATTATTAACTCAAGTTAAACTGATACCTTGATTTAATAATGAGAACCCAGGCTCAGGCAATCTGTTTAACTTTGTACTTGCAATTTCCTGTCTTAAATTTACTAGTACCTCATTCAAGATGTGCTTACCTGGTGCTTTGAGTAGTTTATTTGTTTATTTATTTATTTGGTACAGGGTCTCACTACGCAATTCCAACTCATAGTGAGCCTCCTGTTTTCAGCCTCCCCACTGCTGGGATTCCAGGTTTGCTCCACCACGCCCAGTCTCCTTAGCCAGCTCAGCGCACTCAGGGGTGGGGTCAGTGCGGCCTGTGGTGCAGGAAATCGAACCCCGGTCCTTGTGCTTGCCTAATCAGGTGCTTAGTCCCCTGAGCTACCTTGCCAACCCACTTTGTATATGTTTTAACTTCAATATTATGCTCTGTAAATATAAAATATGATAAACTCACTGCTAAATTGTTTTATAATGTTGCTCCTTTTTTGCTATGTATCCCAGATATGATTTTGTGTAATACTTGATAGTTTTGGAAATACATGTGGGAAGAAATTGTGGTGGGAGGGAGAAAATGTAAAGCACCACTTTTCCATAAAAAATTGATATTTGGATTCGACTGAATTATGATGATTTTATTTTATTGTATCTGTACTGAAGACCAAGCCGAGGGTGTGCAGTGTTAGGCAAGGATCTGCCATTGAGCTGCATCCCTAGCCCACATTATTTTAAAGGTATTTGTACCAGCATTGATAAGTTGCAGGTAATTCCTTGTAGTTATTTTCAAAACTTTATGAGCATTTACTGTTTTTAGAAGAAGTCAAGTTTCCAAAGATTGATTCATTCTACATTACTAAGATTGTGAATTGATATAGCTTCACATAAGTTCTCAGGAATGCTGAATTTTCTCTTTAAGCTATTGTATCAAAAAGAGCAAATCAAAGACTGCAGCATTTCACATCTGTTCTGGGGAATAGCAAAGAGAATTAAACACCAACAATAAAAACTAATTTTATAGAAACTTCTCTTAATAGGATTACTGAGAAAATGTTTTTCCATAAACTTGAGAAATGCTGGATTCAAGAGATAAAAATCAGAATTCCTTATTTCTGGACTCCCTGTGCTTTTAATATGTAAATGTGTCTGGTGAATCTCCAGGACAGGAGCGTTCTGCTTCTCTGAGGACAAATATGGTCTTGGAACAGTTCTTTTTTCTACAAATCATGTACTGGAATTATTGTTCCAAAGAGAAAAACTTCCCAAAATGCTGCACACTGTGCTGTTGGCCCCAGAGATTAGATAGCATTTAAAAGGCAAGTGTATGTACATTACAATACTCCAGCATCTGATCTATTTGTTGCTCTTGGGAAGAAAAAGTATCTTCGTAGAAAATGGAAAGCCTCCGTGTGGGTGCTGTGGGTAGCCATTGTTTCGGCTGGAGAAGCTTACAGATATTCTGTTGAGCATCTGCGAATGCTCTGCCAGTGAACCTCTATTATGTACATCAGCCAAAGGAAAAGAAACATTTCCTTTGAATGTTTAGGCTATTTTTGACTCTCACTTGCCCTAATCCAGGCACTCTCTTATTGGGACCATACATCAGTTGGTTACATGTCATTGACTAAGACAGAGTGGAAGTTTGTAAAGCAGATCAAGTATTATTTCAGAGTTATTATTTATATTTCAGCTTTCTGTCACACTTTTGGTGAAAAGTCCCAAGGCTCTAAGAACATTCCAATAGAGCAAATCTAACTCATGTATGTGGGGGAAGACAGGAGAGACAAGAAAAATAAGAGGTCAAAAAAAGTTTAACACATATTGGCAAGTTTATCAGACCTCACTCATTAAAGCAAAATGTAGCCAGGCACTACATAAGGACATTGCAGAGAACAGCATGTCATGCTACAAAGGTGGTCTGCTATGATAATGGAACTGAACAGTTATTTCTTCCTGATGACCTAGCGATACCGTAGCCATGGCAACGCTCAGCACAATACGTTGAAAGGATGTGGGGTAAATGAACCTTCTGTACAGCCAGTTTTGTAGAAGTATAGAATTTAAATGTATGCATTGTATATAAAACTTAATATTGATAATAAGCAACTACTACTGATTTATGTACTTTTTAGATGGTACTTTTGGTCATTATTTTAGGGTATATGCAGACTGATATAACAACGGAGTTTGCCGTATTAAGACCCGTAGCAGACTCTGATCTCTTGTATTTACAGCATCTTCAAGCTGTTCTGTTTTATCTTGTGTTTTATTTATTTATTTATTTATTTATTTATTTAGTGTTTTAGGGAAGGGCCTACAAGGTGTTCAGGGTCTCACT
>NW_004524633.1:9841001-9864526 GCF_000260255.1 Octodon degus
CTAGATCGGACTCATAGTGATCCACCTGTTTACAGCGTCCCAAGAGCTGGGATTAGCCATCTCATCACGCCCCAGGGGCAGGGCCAGTGTGGCAGACCCGGGGATTGAACGATCTAAAGGACTGTGCTGTTCACTATAGGCTTGGAGCCGCAGGTTTCACCACGTGGGACCACCTCTAGCCTACGTGTGCAGAGGCTGCGCCGCCTCAGTGTGCGTGAGCCTTCTCTGAGGCTGGTGAGAAGACGAGATCGCTACTGGCACGTCATTCAGAACCTATGGAGGAGTGAGTGAGGCCTGACTGAGCAATAAAATTATCATGCTCATTATCATTTTGATTTGGGTAAGACGTGTCAAGGGCAGCTTCTTACAAGCAAGAGACTAGATGTGATGTCCTCCCAGCCTCGCTCCCAAATGAACTATTTGTGCACTTATTTCCAATAACGATGTTGAATGTTTTAGTATTGAAAACTAGTAAACCTTTAAACATTATCAACAAAAAAACATGCAGCTATTTTTCATACTATGTGGAATACTTGAAGTATTCATAAGTGCTCACAGGTCTCTGCATATTATACGGTGTTGTGGTTTGTGTCTAGGGGTCCCCCTAAAGCGTCGTGCAGTCATGGGGCAGCTTTTGGAGTTTGTGATCGATTGTTGTGGGCGTGGATGCAGCGCCTGCCCTTGGGCAGGTAATCTGCAGTACAGTGTAAGGGAGGCGGCCAGAGGCTCGCTAGCTGCCTGAGCTGCTGCCACTCCCCTTGGCTCTCTGCTCCTTGCCACCGCCATGAACTCACTGCTCGCTGCCTTGTGCCACTCTGCCTTGGAGCAAGCAGAGTATCAACTGAAACCTCCACTAACTGTGAGCTGAGTAAACCTTTCCTTCCTTCATTCTGTGCTTCCAGTATTTGTCCCAGAGACAAGAGGAGAGTAACTGAGACGGAGAGCATTGATTCACTCTTTAGCCTATAGGAATACCAGGACTGCTGTGCTCCAAACGTTGCCGAGGACCCTAAAAGGTCAGGGTAAACAGGAAAAAAATGGATGTGTTTTTCTCTTTGCTTCTTACTTTTGTAACTTTGCAGAAAATAAGCAAAGAAACAAACAAAAATAAATAAAACAGTACTAGCAATTATTGGCTGAAGAGGCAAGGTACTAAAAATGATTTAGGTACAGCTCAAGGGCCACTTGGCTTCAGTTCAAAAGAGCCCAGCCTTTCCTAGCAGACTATCTTTGGGTACACTATTAGATACTTGTAGTGGATTTTTCATTGGTGGTCAACTTATTACACCCAGTTGAATTTAACCTAGCGTGGTGCTCAGTGTAGGAGGCCCACATGAAGAGTGTTGCTGGCACCATAAAGGCAGAGCAGGAGAAGCAGCTGAAAATGCTATTAGGGATGGCATTTGGAGAAGCTGTTGGAGCTGTTGGAAGCTGCTCATTCTCTTGGACTATTTTGTTGGATGACCCTGTCATGCTGGCTTTCCCAATGAACTTTAGAGGAGCTCTGGTCTTCATCTTGAGCATCCTTCCTGGCTCTGGAAGGGAAGATGGTACACTGCTCAGCCTTATGGAGAAGCTTGTCATATTGGTTTTCCTGAAGGGAAATCAGCTTTCCTCATTGCTGGAGGAGCTCAGAACTTCACTGTTGCTGAGGATGGCTGTGGTACTTCTGGGGGAGCTCTGGTGGTTACCTTGAGCATTGCTTCATAGCTCCATTCCAGATCCCTCAGCCTGCCAGCACAGATCCTTCATCCTGCTGACTTCCTAGCTTCCACCACTGACGGACCCTTGGGCCTTTCCGGAAAACAGGCATGAAGTGGGATCCAGTCCCTCAGCTGGATTCTTTAGTATTTAGTGGGTGGATAGATTTCTTGTACTTGTTGTGTATGATTCTTGGGTCATTCTTTATAAATTAATATTATAAAATGTGTCCTGTATTATACTCTTCCCCTTTACAAAAACCCCAAACCAAGACAATACTCTTCCAAGTTCCAGGTTATTGAAAGTATTCTTAGTGAAATTTCATGCTTTTCTTCCATAAAAGGGGTATAATAAGCCTAGCTAGTTCCTATTGGCTTCTTTTATGTAAAATGCTTTCAATCCTGCCTACATTTAATATTTATCACCATGTTGATTATTCCAATCAACTTTTCCCCTGTGAATTGTTCCCCTTATTCTTCCTATATTAATCTTTCCTCTACCTTGTCTCTTTCTCTTTATACTAATTTCTCAAAAGTGAGACTACATCATTTCTGAATGAAACTTCCTATTCTGCCTTCTCTTTTGCCACCACCCTTTATTAAAGAAGGGTGCTTATTCCTCCCACGTGTGACCTGAGGTTATCCCCCAGCAATCTGACAATGAGCCCTAGTGACACTGACCACTGGCCTGGCTCCCACTAGCTTCACCCTTGATCTTTTAATTCTAAATCTGTGGCCCATTCATTGCCTTGCTATTCCTGCCTTACATAATCTTAGGTGCTTTCTCCTTCTCTGCAAAACCCTGTGTAGGTCCCTCCCTCAGCGTCTCTGCTGTTATGTTTGCTGGATTCTGCTGTCACGTGCCTGTTTAGTGTAGCCCATTCCCTCAGCCACTACATTTGGGTCTGTTAATTTCAATCAACATGTGTTCCATGTGGAAATCATGCTACACTGTTATTTATATTTTCCCAACTTGCAAAGTTTCTTCCTAGTGGTTGCCTATTTCTTGACTTCTCTTTGGTACCTCAATACCACTCTCACTCTGCACGAATGGGCTTTCCTACTTCTCCATATTCTGGTTCACGTATTTTAATAAAGCTGGCTTCAGTATTCATCTTTTAGGACATATTTTAAATTGAACTCCCTTTCCAAAGCCTTCAAAATGTGATCGTTGGATTTTATCACAACTTCAAATTTGCTTGAATTTTTTTCTTTGTCTTTTTTTGTATTTAGTGCAGGGTCCACAGGATCTATGGGGGTCTCACAATCCAGGTTGGACTTGTAGTGATTCTGCTGCACCCTTAAAAGTGCTGGGATTACAGGCATGTGCCACCATGCTCAGTCTCAACCATTATCTCAGTTCACCCTGGGGGCGGGCTGGCACAGCACGCCAGGGATCGAACCCCGGCCTCTGTGCTCTGTCTAACCAGGCACTTTAATCCACTGAGCTATCAGGCTTTCTCTTTGGATTTATTTCTTACATATGATTATTTTTACATGTACAACAATTTTCAATTCACCATTAACTCTAAATTGTTGAGCACTTGAAACGTATCAATATACTTTTCAAAGTACTGCAAAATGAGAGGAAATACAAAATTTGCTATTTGATGAATGGTTGTTGAGTTCCCATGGATGAATGTAAAGAAGGGCATTGTCTCTTAAAATGATAGATAAGATGATGGAGTGCATGATTTAATTTGAGCAAAATCTTCAGAGCATAACATTATTATAGATATTGGAGTAAAAACATTAAGAAGGCTATAGTAACAGTCATAAGATCTGCGAAGTCAGTGGCTTTATATAATGTATATGCATATAATTAAGTTTATAAAATGCAAAAATATCCCATTAATTATGTTATATATGTAGATAAATATGTATAATAAATGGAATCTATTTCTGTGTTTCTTCAGATACCACATTACCTGTGCTATTTTTGTGATGAGAGGTTACATGGGGCAGTGACCAAAGAAATCATTCTGGCATTATATTACATGCTCGTGGGCATTTGAGAAAAATTATTTTAAAATTGTTCCATATGAATCAAAGGGCTAAGAGGAATTGAGAATGTCATCTACTTTAAATCTTTGCTGTAGGGTCTAAAATCCTTACGTTCTATTGAAGTGGTCATTTATTTTTCACAGAGAATATTCATAGAATTTCCGATAATGTGCTTTATAATCTGCCTAGATTATTATTGTTCAATATTTCTGTTCTCAGATTGAAAGGCTCTGATTTACCAAGTATGCTGGCCAAATCCAGTTTCACTAATTCAATAAAATGTCTTATTTTTGATAACAAATGTTCCTTCTTAGATTATATTTAAAGTTTCTTTTTGACTATTATCTTTTAGTGCAGCTATGTATCATGTCATTAATTTCTTTCCACCTTTAAAAGATTTGCTAAAAATATTTTGATGAATTTTTGTCTGGAACAGGGCTTACATTTTGATAAGGACGAGAGAGAGAGAGAGAGAGAGAGAGAGAGAGAGAGAGAAAGAGCATATATGTAGAGACAAAATATAAGCAACAAGTTTGATTTTAAAAATCTATTTATGCTTAATTCAGTTACCATTTAAAATGTACTTCCCATGCCCGAGATGAGCACCAACATTAGAGTAAAACATCATCCTTTGAAGTAGCCAGTAATGGGTAAAAGGTTGTGTAATTGGCACAAGTACAGTTCCTTGAAAACGAAAACTTCCCGTGTGACCCAGCTAAATCTGTCTCCTCTCAGAACTGCTCAACTCGCAAAGCTTCTGTCTGTTGTCTCTGGGACACAGATTGGTCACAGTCAGAAAAGTCCCACTGGACCACTTTCTCCGGATGATACCTTCTGCCCGACCTCCGCTGTAGTCAGCTTTCTGAGTGCCTGCTTTCTACAGGCTGGTATAATAAGAAAACTAAATATTTGCTGAAGAATTGAATGCATTTTTAGATGTGCAGAAGGAAAAAAATGTAGATAGCTATCTGCCTCTTTCACAATTAAGGAAAGCACTATTCTGCAATTCTATTCCAACCAAACTAAAAATGCCAACCGTATTTAACATCACGAAGGCGCATTTTGGAGGGGCTTTGTAAGAAGAGCCAGGAAGGAGCACTTGCGAACGCACAGCAGTCGAGTTGGATGCTTCCTAAAATTGTTCTTGAATATCAGGGTGAGAAGAAATCAGAAACCATTCTGCATGTTTTAAGCAAAAAAGTTTTACGTGTCAAACCAGTATTCCAGCTATAATAACCCTCAAGCAAAAGTAGAGATGTAACCTGAATTTTAAAATAAATCCTTTTGGTTTCTCAGTGTATGAAAAAGGGAATGAGATAGGCTCAACCATGTTAAACCCTAAAGTGACTCGTAAAAATGTGACCTCCTACTCAACCAGTTCTTCAGTAGCTCTAAAATTAAATTCTGATCTTGATGTCCCTAAATATTTCTCATCCTAACTCCTCTGCTACAAGGGTGAAAAAAATGCCTTATTTTTTAGACGAGAATGCCAATGTTGAATGAAGGTTTAGACCTTAGTTTATTCTAGTCTTCAAAATGCAGATTTAAGGGTACAGTAGAACTGCTATCACTATGGCAGTACAGAAAGAACATAAAGAGCAAAGCAATCATTTATTTTGCCACTTGTGTTCGTAGATTGGTATAAATCTGCTGGACAACATGGTTTGTAAAATGTATGCCGGACTTAGTTTTTACTCCCTGGGGCAATGAAAAGCAACAGCATTGCTAATTTTCTCATAAGGCTGTTTTCCTAGAAATGTGTAAGTTGGGTCCAATGGCTAATTCATTAGTTCCCCCTGCTCAAGAGGTGCTACCTGGCCAATTCTGAGGGTCTGTCCAACTTGGGCTCTTATGCCGCGCGAGTGGCAGAGGTTACAGCCCCTTAAGGAAATTTACTCTTCCCAGAGGTATTCTTGCCTACTACATTAGAATTCATAGTCATTTGCAAAGCTGCACTGAATAAAGGGAATGTTGGGGTCACACAATCTAACTTTCTGTCTCTTTTCTGTGTTCCTACTATGCCACTTATTTGCCCCCGACTTGAACCTTTGAAAACCCTGCTTCCTTCTCTTGTCCCCCTTGGCAAAGCTTTTGAAGAACTTAAAGGTCTTCCAACCAGAAAACAGAATTAAATGATGTGAATGGTTTCCCTTATTCAGTCCAAATTATGATCTCTAATGATAGCTAGGGCCTAAAGGCAAACAACACACATAAAGAGGTACACTACAGACACAGGCAATGAAAACAAAAAGTCTTCGATCACTCTTGTCCCTTTCAACAAATATGGCTGTTTCTCTCGTATTGTACTTCTGTGAGGATTTGGGGAGTAGGTCATCCACAAGTTCATTGTCCTTTCATGGCCTTTGCAAAAGCAGGGAAGTGATTCATTATTCAATAAAAAAGTTTATTGAGCATCTATTAAGATCTAGATAATGAGAGTATAGTAATGAATTTAATGGATAAAAACTATTGTCTCTGTAAAACAATAGCAATTTTATCCTCTTGCTTCCATATTCCAGGTTTGATCTTTATGAAATGACTCTGATAATATTAGACTGCTTGATTTTCTTTTATGACATTGAAATTTTACCTAAAATAAAATCTTGATCTTAATTATGTACTCTAAACACACTCATGTCGTTCTCTGAACACTACATGTATCTTACCAGTTCATGATACTGAACTCCATACATTTCTTTCCTTCCTGCTTCTCTTCTACACGATCTAATAATGGGTGGTAATTGCCAAGTTCAAATACTTCATGAAGTATTCACACTACAATTAAACACATTCTATTTATAAGGTCAAACCATCTGTGACTTTTTTAGAAGGTTATTCAGTGATTACCCTATGAATTCACATCATTTATTTTTTTTTTAGTAAGACAGTTTCTTTTTTCTTTTTTATTTATTTTTATAACATAGTTATTTATATGCTTATTCTTTTAACATTTTGTGAATTTTTGAAATATGACAATTGTTTTGTTGTATTTAACAGCTATTCTCCATTTAGCCATCTCACAGAGAATAGAGATGATCCTCAAAATGGTAAATGACTGACTCCATTATTACAATGTAATATTTGAAGTGTTATTTAAGTTAGCTGTGCTATTCTATACTTTTCTAGGTATTAAAATTAATATAAATGTTAATATTATTATAGATTTAATTGAGAGAGGAATACATGGAAGTAGTGGAATTAAATATCAACCCTACTTGAAAAACATGAAACAGAGTTTTCCTCATGGATTATTCTAGAATTAAAATTAGCATGTTTCTGACACAAAGACATCTCTAGACCATGCCTTCTGTATACAGGAGGTGAAAGAGTTGCTAATGGTAGCTGAAATTCAGATTCAGTTTCAATGAAATTTATGAGGTGACGTTGCCCTCGGTAGAACCTAGCGATCGTATCATTGGTCTCTGGAAACCACGAGGCAGGTAATTTTATTTTCAGTGCTCACATTGCCTTCATAATTAAAGGGAGAGACATTTTATTTTATTTTTTTATTTTTTTTTGGTGGAAGCGGGGATTGAACTCAGACGCTTGCGCTTGCCAGGGAAGCACTTATTCCACTGAGCCATCTCCCTTGCCCTGGGGCCAGGCATTTTAAATAATTATATTGTCAAGTGAGGTCACTGGAAATTTCAAAATTGAAGAGTGAAATTTTATTTTTTTAAGAATCACTTGGGATACTCTCAAAGAGACATCCTGTGAAGGTTTGCTCAAGTGCCCAATTTGCACTAGAAAATGAGAACCAATTTACTCACAGAAAAGAATCTGATTTAAGGATTTCTCTACTTATGGTGCCCCAGTTAGGTATTCAACTACTTGATTTCATTTCACACTATATTTCAGACCTTTCATTGCTGCTGTAGGAAGAAGGCAGAGTCTGCTAATTCTCCACGTGGGATGCTTTTGGGTTGGAAGTTCAGCAACTGTAGTTGAGAAACCTGGTATAAAGTTGCATGGAATCAGATCTCAGAAAATGTATTCACATTTTTTAACCACATGGTATTATCTGCACTCATGTATATTGAAAATGTAGCTATTATTACTCATCTTTTCCCTGACCTAATCAGATTATTTTTCATTCATCTTATGGCTGTGTACTTATAGCAGTCCAACTCTCCCTGTCTTCCTTTCTTCTTTTCTTTTTTCTTTCCATTTTGATCTTCCTTCCTTCTCTCTGTCTCTGTCTCTGTCTCTGTCTCTCTCTCTCTCTCTCTCTCTCTCTCTCTCTCTCTCTCTCTCTCTCCCTAAAATAAATATTACAAATATCAGTTTTTACCTATTAATCTTTCTGGAAAAAGTCAATCTATTTTCCACATATATGTTGATCCTTCCAATTAATATATGTCAGGTACTCACTATACACTATAGACTGAATGTCTGTGTCTCTTCAAAATTCATATACTAAAACCCCCACCTTAATGGGATGATATTTTGAGGTAAGGGTTAGAGAGTGACATCATTATGAGGCTGAAGCTCTCATGATGGGATGTGGGGTTGATAGCTTTCTAAAAAGAGGAATAAGAGACAATCTCTTTGTGTTACATAAAGACACAGAAAGAAGGCACCCATTTGCAAGTCAAGAGAGGGCTTCTCTAGGGACAAAATCAGTGTGTGTTCCAATAGAACAGATAGCCTCCACCCAAGGCCTTCAGGTAGGGCCTTTTAGCATCATAGGGGAAATGACTTTTGTCTGGTAGAGCCTTGCCCAGAGAAAATCCATGACACAGGGCTACTAGCTGGGTGCATTCAGAAGTGACTTCATTTCCTCCACTAAGCTCCATCTCATAAAGGTCCAACATGAGAGCTTCAATGCACGAGCTTCTCGGGGTAGAGTTAAGGTCCAAAACATGACAGCATCTATCTGCAAACCTGGAAAGTGCCTACCCCAGAAGCCATGTCACTGTCATCTGGACTTGGGGCTTCTAGAACTCTGAGAAAAAATGTTTGTTTTGCAAGTCAGTCAGTTTATGATACTGGTTTTGGCAGCTCAAATTGACCAAGGGACATTTCTGCTTAAGCTGAGAGCTACCAAGGATAAAGTAAAATGTAATTCATCACCTCCTTTCTTTAAGAGAGTAAAATGTAGTTGCAGACAGCATACATAATGTGGGCAACTCTAGTAACCTGTTATTTTCAGCGAGATCCTGATTTAGATCATTTATAATTTATCTGTCATTGGATTTTTTTCAAAGGCAGCCAGAGAAAAAAAAAATCAACTGAAATTTTCATAACCAGATTGAGCTGTTTGTTAATAAAGTATCTTAATTTTAACTAATGCTGAATATGTTGAATGCAAAAGTGTCTTTTTGTATGGTGTTTTTAAAAATAGTCGCATCCATGCTGAAAACAGAACTTTATTTATAGAGTCCCTTGGAAAGCATCGCTGTCCTTGGAGATCTTCAGGAAGGTCCTCACAACCTGAAGGGGAATCTTGAGGGGCTCAGACCATTTTCGGGGTGTTTGGTCAGGGACCAAAGACCAGCTTGTGGCTGCAGGACCCAGTTGCCTCTCTGATGGTCTTTCTGTCCTGAAACCAAATGTCATGCTAGAATGTCTAATTTCACCATTAACTCTTAGGCTTTATGGACTGAGGTGTCTTTTAGTCAGATGATTGAAGTGGTAGAATCACTCTTCGATATACTCTATTCAGACATCACCTCTACACTGTAAATTGCATAAAAATTATTTCTGTCAAAAATTGGAAATGTAACATAACTTGCAGCTTCTTAGACCTCTCTTCTGGATCACTTTGGTTCCCACTTCCACTGGTGGTTTAGGAAACCTCCGGATTCATTATTATCAACAAGTGATGGTGGGGTGGTTCCATAGCCAAAGAGCCCAAGCTGTCAAGTTGGACACGCTATTTAGACCCTGCTTGTTATTATTTTTGCTAATATAAGAATATTACACGAAGTTTAATAGCATAAAATTTATATTTATGAAGTTCAGGGTCCAAATACTAGTCTGAATTTAAACCTTAATTTTTCTTCTTTAAAGGAAACATGATAATTATATGTTTGTTTTATTTAGAATGCCATGGAAATAGGAAGTGTTTGACAACTGCACCACAGAGCTAGTGCTCCAAGAAACATTATCAATCTTAATAAGTCACACAGGCTTGAAAAAAGACCAGGCAGCACAGAATATACACAAATATGACATCTGAGAGAGTTCCATATATGCTTATATTTCATCTTTATCTTTAAAAATAAGAGCAGGTGAAATTTTTCTATAAAAATCCAGCCAGCATATAGTTCAAATGTTGTGGAACATATGGTCTCTGTTGCACCTACTCAATTCTGTTGCATAGTGAACCCAACTATAAAAAAAGTGCAAACACTAGGATTGGTAATGTTTCAATAAAACTTTATTTATAAAATCAGCTGTCAGGTTAGATTTGGACAGGAAGCCCTAATTTTCTGATCTTGTTCTAAACCACTGGATTACTTCCACCAAGCTATCTAACTATGGATTTCCACGTAACGTCTTTGCCCTACTAATAAAATGATCATTTCCTGCCAGTGTTTACTTTACTTAGCAAATAGAGGAAATGAGAGACTAACGCTGATTGTTTTCAAAAGATTAATTTTTAAAGTTTGCCTTTAGCCTGATTTTTATTCTTTGCTTTCTTTTGTATTAAAACACTTAATTGATGAATTAATATTTACAAATATTAGATATTGTTTGTGATGGCTTTGGTGATTTCAAAATTGGGCTCTATTACTCATCACCACTACAGACTAAACAATAGAAACTGTATTAGTGATAAACATAGTACAAAAGTATTTTAAATTCTGAAGGAAACTATTTCATTATTATAGCATGAACATATATGTCCACATATGGCTGGGCCACTCCGGCATTCTTTCTACACTCCAAACAAGCATGGGGCTCTTTCTGAACAGTAGTTTTTTTTTGTTTTGTTTTGCTTTTGTTTTCAAAGTACAGGGTCTATAGGGTCTCACTACACAGAGCGGACTCGTAATGATTCTCCTGTTTTCAGCCTCTCAAGAGCTGGGATTACAGGCACCACCACTTGCCCAGTCTCACTTGCCATCTCAGCGCACCCCGGGGGTGGGGCCGGCAGGGCACCTCAGGGATTGAACCTCCTCCCCTGCCTCTGCTTAAGCAGGTGCTTTAATCCCACGACCTCTCTGACCGGCCCTACACTTCTAACTTTACTACCTCAATGAAAAGCTTGATGATATTTACAGACTTGATAGGTTATTATTATTATTATAATTATTATTTACATAACACTAAAATTTGGCCTTCCCTCAATTTATAAGATAAAGGTGAAGCCTGGTCTGCCCTCCAGGGTAGATGTGTCTTACTCACAGTGGAAAAGGTTAATGTCTGCTATAGTCTCTTCTCCACAAAACAGAACAAAGAAAGCCAAAACAACAGCCTCTGTACCAAGAACACAGTCGCATACACATGCATGTCAATATTTGCATCTCTGTTATATTGAAAAGCTCATTATTTTAAAAAAGAAGATAAAGAAAGGCTATTATGAAAGGAGAGATAGATTGATAAATTAATGTTTTTTAAAATTTTTTCTTGTGGTACCGGGGATTGAACTCAGGACCCTGTGCTTGCCATTCAAGCGCTTATTCTACTGAGCTATATCTCTGGGCCCAATAAATTAATATTGAAAACATATTAGTTCTCCCTATTTTAATCCACATATTTCATTGCTATTGTCATTTTTAAGGAATTTTATTAAAGCATTCACATTCATTCCAATTGAGGGAAAAAGAAAAGGAGCTAAATCACCATAAAAGCAAAAAGTAGAGAGCAATTGCCTTTAGCAAAATCAAAGTATGCTATAAAGTCATTAAAAATATGGCAAAAATTCACTAAAATAAAATGATAATAGTGAGAGAGAATCATTTACTAAGAGCGATACCACGTAGATCAATAGCAAATAATAAATCATGTATTTTATTTTATTTTTAAAGATTTATTTATTTATTTGGTATAGGGTCTTGCTACACAGCTCAGACTCACAGTGATCTTCCTGTCTCAGCCTCCCCAGTGCTGGGATTACAGGCATGCACCACCACGCCCTGTTTGGTGGATGATATAGCTCAGGGCTGACAGGTCATGCGGTAGTGGGGATTGAACACAGATCCTTGTGTTTGCCAGGCACGTGCTTAGACAGCCAAGCTATCTCCCCAGCCCCAAATCATATACTTCAGATGACATTGGGGAAGGTGGTTCATTAAACAAAGAAAAATGCAGTTGGCTAATTCCTTCAACTCATGATACATACTAGGTAGAACTTTGATTAACTTCCTCAATATAAGATCCGAAGCCAATACAAAAAAACAGTCAAATGTATTTGCGAAAGAATGAGGTACACATATCATAGGTAAGAAATTTATGTTTTGAGAGCATCAAAATTAAAAACTTCTGTTACCAAAGAAAATTCCAAAAAAAAATCCCCACACAAATGATGGAGGGATTATTAAAATATCCAAGACACACAAGAAATTATTATGTATATTTCCTTGGAGTATCATCTTCTTATCATTTAAAACAAACTTGAGAAGAAACAAATGCATTAAAACAAACTTCTTAAACTGGTTAAGTAATATTGTGCACGAATATATGTTTAGAGTTCTTGTTAATCAGATGAAGTTGAATTTTTCAAAAATTATATGCTGCCTTGTTCCCACTAAGTTGGACACCATCACGTGTTCATATAAAAACTAAGCTTTAGTGAAAATGTTGAAGAGTGAAAACAGGAAGGCCCTGGAGTTGAAATACATTTAAAATCTCGAAACAGGTGTCCACAGTGAGGTGAATCCACTGGCATTCCTGAGCACAGAGCAAGCACATTGGGGTTGATGACCTGAGGCTGGAGAAGCAAAGGGTTTGAGTCTGAAAAGGAAGAGCGAGGCACGCAAAGAGGAGACTAGCGCCGTCAGCTGGCCAGGGATGGACAGGCTTACCTTGGTTTTGTGCTCTGAGGTCTGAAATATTTAAAAGCAATAGGACAGTGGATTAAAGCACCTGCAAGCAGGCACGGGGGCCAGGGGTTTGATCCCTGGGACTTCCATGCCGGCCCCGCCCTTGTGGCACACTGAGACAGGGATTGAGATTGGGCATGGTGGTGCACATCCTTAATCCCAGCTCTTGGGAGGCTGTAAACAGGCAGATCACTATGGAGTCTGATCTAGTAGTGAGGCCCTGAACACCCTGAGACCCTTTCCTAAAACACACATACACACATACACAAAGAAAAATAAATAAATTTTAAAAAATTTAAAATGAAAGCAATACAAATAATAGAAGCTGAGAGGCCAGGAATACAGCTCAGTGGCATAAGCACCTGCCTGGCAAGCACAAGGTCCCAAGTTTGATCCCTGGTACCACACACACACACACACACACACACACACACACACACACACAAGTTGAATTAGAGTAGAACTGAATTACACTTACAATTTTGCAAAAATATTCAATTCTAAAATGCATGAGAAATTCTGTTGTTTTTTTTTTTTTTTTTAAAGAAAAACACATGTACCTCCAATGGCAGAGAAAATGGTCTGAAGTTTTGTTTTTTGATTTGTTTTGTTTTGTTTTTTCAAAAGAGGCGAAATAGACTTCTTTAGATTCCTAGGATCCTGGATCATTGTAGTCCATTAAACATTTCAGATGGAGAGTTTGGCGAGGAACACTACTTCCAATATATTTTGGATCCCTTATTGACTTGGTCATCTGTGTTCCCAGTCCCTGGCACTTTCTGGTGGAGTATTGTCCAAATACACGCGGCATCTTCAAACATACACTACAGGGAAGACATATATGGGCCTAAATCACAGACACAGGTGGCTTAAGAAACTGGGCAGGTTTCTGAGTGAAAAATTCACAAAGCAGCTAATGATGAGAACACATGAAAGGTTTTCAGTTAACTGAAAATAATTCGGAATAAATAAGAAGGTCAGTTGTTGCAATTATGGTTTCTATTTGAAAGAAAATGACTATGAGAAATGCAAAGAAAGTACCGGTGTCAAAATAATGTCACTTTGGCTTACAGGGGCTGCAAGTTATACCAACAGCAACAGAAGTACAGCCAGCAAAGTGCTGTCCATTCTTTGTGACCTTCTACGTTCTTGCCTGTAATTTAGCGTGATGCTTTGTGTTACAGCTAATACAAACATTTGTTTAATGAGTAAGTAAAGCTATTAAGAGATTTGTCTAAGATGATAAGAGTGAAGCATTACCTAGAAGAAGTAGTGAATTTTTCAAATACAAGGTAGCAAACTTGGTGTTCCAGTAACTTTGAAAAACTGTGCAGTCTAGTATTATCCGGTTACAGCTAAAAACTATGAAAGACCCCCAAATTAAATTCTTCTTATGAAAAGAAATGTTATTCTCTCTAGTTAGTCATTGCCTAAATCCTTCAGTGGTTATCATTTAGGAACTCATTTTATTTTTCTATTAACTCTCCTTGATAGGTAACTTTCAAAAATAACAGATAATCAATTATCATCATTGTATGTTCTCACTTCTGTCATAGTATTTATACACTGTCACTTCACCTGAAATGAATATGATTATATATAGTGAGAGATACAGATATAGATATAGATAGATAGATAGATAGATAGATAGATAGATAGATAGATAGATAGATGATAGATAGTTTTAAATTTTGCAAAATGAAACTTATGGGCATTCTCTGTGTTTTATTCCCTTCTAATTACACGCATATATTCCTTCTCTCAAATGCCTTCCAAGTAAGCTGGGTACTAGCCAGTTAAAAGAAAAAAGGACACTGTTAGTTTCAATTATAGAGTC
The DNA here is from genome assembly GCF_000260255.1 of Octodon degus. Classification (NCBI taxonomy): domain Eukaryota; kingdom Metazoa; phylum Chordata; class Mammalia; order Rodentia; family Octodontidae; genus Octodon; species Octodon degus. The sequence continues at coordinate 9,855,533 of NW_004524633.1, forward strand.
TCTCTGTTCTGAGGGTCACTAAAGTTTTCAGTCCTCTTCTGAAAATAAATGATATATCTAGTGTAAATGATTCAGTTGCATTACTGGCCTTAAATGACTATTAAATTGAGTGTAGGAGGGAGGCAATATTCCTTAAGACTATTTCCTTTAGTGGGTAGTATAATACATCAGCTTTTTATCATATAAAGGGGCAATTGACTTAGTGATAAATAGATACACTAGAGGAGAGCTATTCTAGAGGCAGTCATATAAATCTCATTAACAACAACAATGAGAAGATGGAGCACTTCCTCTATAGATATTTACTAGAAGGGATCAGATATCCTGGATATTCAGATCAGTCAATAGTCTTCCATTAAATCCATCTCAGTATGTAGAATGGAATCAATATTGAAACATCAATGTAAATGTAGAAATTATTTAGTGCCTCTTTGGAGTGAAAAGAGTAATCGGGTCATAAGTTCTTGCATCATCTTTGTAGAATAATAGAAACAAGGCAAAAGAGCAGATGTGATGGGCTCTGATTTTTCCGATAGAATCAGAAGAACTCTCCTCCCCACACCTCACACTTTGCTCCATTTTTATGTTTGGTTAGAGGGCTAAAACATGGTAGTGAAAGAAACAGGCTGGCAAAGTTAGAACTACATCCTAACATTCAGGTTCTTTCAAGTCCAATTTTAGAGGACACAATAAATCCACAAGTAGATTTTTTTAAGTTTACTTAAGCCTCCTGGTTTTGTAAACACTTTCATGTTGATTATTTCATTTTGTCATCAAATCAATCCAGTTGGATAAGGGTAACTTTCCACATTTAGATAAAAGAAGAATAAAACCCAGAGAGATTAAACATATTGCTCAATAGCACAGAGCAGGATACAAGATGTTTGAAAGAAAACAGTTATGTTGACTCTGTGAACAGCTGTTTTCCCATGGCTGCCCACTCTCCCCGCCTATCGATGCCTGCTGGATAAGTAAGATGCCCCCAGTATCAGCATTGCAAAGATTATGTTGGTTTATGAGGTAGTTCCCCAAGAGTAAGTTTTAAATTTGAAGTTCATTTTTGCTGAAAGATACATGTATCTGTATGTGGTCTCATGTACACACATTCTCTCTCTCTCTCTCTCTCTCTCTCTCTCTCTCTCTCTCTCTCTCTCTCTCTCTCTGTCTCTCTCCTTTCAATTAATGGATAGAGTGCCATCTTTCTGGATGTTTTAAACAGATTCCAGTCTCCACATGAAGGGAAAAAAGGTGATGATATACTTATTATAAATGACTCGGATAGCCTCGCAAAATAGATGAAAAGTGTATATCTTTATTTTATAATAAAAAGATGTTTTAGTTTTGTATGTTTACATTTCCATGCACTGCATAGGTTTTTAGCTGGCTAACACCAAAGGAATACATTTTGTTCCTTTAAAGATGTTTCGTTATCATTTTCAGAAAGAAAGGACCAAGGACTCTCTGGTGCTCACATGATGGCATAATTTAAAACAAATGAAATCAAATACAATTTTACTTTGGCATGAAAAATGGACAGTGTGTGTGAAGCTTTAATACACACAGGGATGCAGCTCTGTGAGAGATCGCAATGTGCTTCTTAGGATTCACAGAAGAGGAACAAAAAAGCCATTTAGAGACTGATCAAAGAAAATTATGTAAAGAAAACAGAATTGAAATATTACTCAAGGAGAATAGAACAAAACCTAGGCAAAGGGCTCTTTGGAAGTATTCTAACATGATCAGAGCCCTTTTGATTTTCTGGAAGCCAATTAGGATGTGTTTACTTAAACTAAGAGTATTCTCACAATGCCACACCAGAATCACACTTACACACATTTATGTTAGTGACTGAAAACAGCATCTGATGCTGTAGAGAGGGAGGCGTTTGACTGAGGAGGCAGCTTTCTCTGTTATCACTATTACTGAGATAACACAGGTATTCACAGAACCAGCATTTGCTTAATTCAATCATGGGTCAACCACTGAGTGGATTGTTATCACAGTATAATGAAAATGCATGTGGTTAGACTGAATTTCTTAATTTAGTATTTTCACCTAACTTATCTCAACCTTTGTTTCCCTTCTGACAGGATAATAGTACCATATAGTTGTGCTTGCAAACATGAAAGATAATCTCTCAACGCAATTACATCCTACTTGTATGTGAACTACACACTCAGGAGAGGGCAATTTCTCATGCAGTTATGTTTGCATTCACTGTGTTGTTCTGTCTTTGCCTACTACCTGGGGACCCTCATTAGCCTCCTTTCCTTTTTCTTGCTTCTCCACCCTTCTGCAACTACAGTCACCTTGAGTAGGACCATCTAGCTTTGATCTGCTGTGTGGGATTGGATCAATAGAGCTGATCAATAGTTCCAAACTCACTTTTCAACTTTTTGGACAGCAGTTGCTCTTCAGTCATTAGAAGAGAAAACAGGTTGTGTTGACCATTTACTTCTCTAGTGATGCAATGCTTTATTTACTCTTCTATTAAGTGAGCACTTTTAATTGCAGAAGTAACACACGTAGCCTGTAATACTCTCCCTTCCCTACTAATTGGGCAGCTCTGACAGTCACTCATCATTAGTATAAAAAGAACCAATGCTGCCTTGTTAATGTTTGATATTCCCTTTCCTGGATAGAAGTGAAATGCCTTTCTTAGCTCACAAAACAACAGTTCATTCACTTCTGCTGGACAATAATACACCGTCACTCCTTTGCTCTGTATGTCAACAAGATCAAATTTTTGTTTGGTTTGGTTTTTTACTGAGCTGCTACTGATTGTCTCAGGAAACTTATTATTTAATTTTTTGTCTGTAATGTTTTGAACAACAAACATATTTTTATTTTATTTGCATCTTGAATTTTTTTTCTAAGGGCTTATGCTGTGACTGTGCATATGTGTATGTGCTTGCATTTAAATTGCTATATCTGTAATTTAAAGGAATATAATGAGATACAATATTGTTTATTCCCTTTACGGAATTGGGTTATGATTAGATTCACAAAATTAAAGGACTTAGCAGCATAAAGCATCTTAGCGATTATTTTATCTTATCATCCTAAAGGTGAGAATATAATGAAATATTTTATGTAGGTCTGTCATTCTTTGTGCTTCCTGTTTGCCTGCATACTTGAATGCCGAGAAATATCCGAGCTGACTGGGCAGTGCAGTGATGTTGAGTCTTAAATCCTCCTCAATCAATGACAAACTCTTGGCTCAGGTCAGTACTGAGTAGCCCAAGGTCTGTTAATTTTGTCTAGCACTTCAAGTGTATTTATACAGTTTACTTATTTCACCTTGAAAGGACAGAGATAGCTTATTATGGCCTAGATTGCAGTATGATTTAAGCATATCAAAAAAGTATTTGACTTGTAGAACAGCAAACTCCCCCGCTAAGGGCATAAGAACCTGGACTACTGTGGTCACCTCTGAAGATCAACACTATTGCATCACATATTTTCCCTTTATTTGACTTCCAAATTCCAGACCGAAATCTTACTGATTTTATTTGACAAGGTTTGCTTCTTGTGCGTTATCTATCCATTGGATTATGATCAAACCGTGACTGTCATCTTACTTTGCAAAAGTCAGTCAGTCCAGAGCTGCTTCTGCAGCTATCAGTTGCAGGAGGCTGCCAGGCTGCCTGGGCACATGGACCAGATCCTAGCTCCTTTTCCAAGAAAAACTTTCCTGCCTCTCTCCCAAATGTCTATGTAAATCGTCTTAGAGCAGCTTCCTTCCCAGAAAGCAGTCCAGAGACACGTGCTTCCTATCAATAGAAAAATGCAGTCAGGGTTATATCTCTTCAGAGTTATGCACACATAAAGAGAGTCTGGATCCAGACAGGGAGAAAAGTTTGTGAAGCAAATGCTGATAGTAGTACGAGAAGGTGAAGTTTAAAACTGGTAAATTTGGAGGAAATTTAGTGGCATTCTAGTTCGCAAGAAATTGGTAAAATTAAAAAAAAACTAATGTGAATCCATTTAACAAATTCATTGAAGAATAAATGCAGAAACAGGATTTTTCCAAGTAAAGTATACAATATGATAGTCTAGTAACCATGAAATCAAATATTGGCCTTACTGTATCATACAGAGAAGAAAATGGACTGAGAAGTGAGACACGATGTTTCTATTTCTTCATTAGATGTCAACAAGCTTTTTTTTATATAAATAATGAGCAGGAGAGTAGACGCCCTCTAATGCGCAGGTCTGAAGTCCACCGGTGCACACCTCAGTGGCACTGCAGCACAGGAAGCCAGTCAAGAAACACACGGGGGAAGCTGTGTTCTGATGGAATTTCACCCACATAACAGACAGTGAAGGTGCTTATCCCACAGGTTACAGTATACTGATCCTGAAGATGTACACAGAAGGTAGCCTTCTGGCTTTCCTGGATAGCAGGGCCACACAGCTGAAGGTGAATGCCAGATGCGGGCGTGCATCTCTACAGCTTTTACACGGCACTCTCATTGTTGCTAAGTGTGCGTCCCGAGGCGTGGGCCGTGGCACGCAGCTCTGGTCCTACAATTGGGAAACTGGGGCAGAAGAATGGCAAGCTTGAAGCCAGCCTGGGCTTTACAGCAAGTTCAAGGCCCACATGTTCCCCACAAAAGATGAGGGGCCTGAGAGATAGCTCAGTAGAATAAGCACTTGCCTGACAAGCTCAGGGTCCTGAGTTCAGGGTCCTAAATTCAATCCCCGGTACCACAAAAAAAAAAAAAAAAAAAAAAAAAAGATGCTACTCAGAGCCAGCTGGATAGCTCAGTGGACTAAAGTGCCTACTTTGGCAGAGCACAGGAGCTGGGGTTCTATCCCTGGCACCTCAAGCTGTACTGGCCCCACCTCCATGGCATCCTGAGATGATGATTCAGACTACGTGTGGTGGCATGTGCCTGTAACCCCAGCCTTTGGGAGGCTGAAAATAGGAGGGTCACTATGAGTCTGATCTACGTAGTGAGATCCTGTGGACTCTGTACTAAAAATGCATTAAAAAAAAAAAAAAAAAAAAAAAAAAAAAAAAAAAAAAGATGCTGCTCCGTTCTCGGAAAGCACAGATCCTCAGTCTGTTCTTGTGTCTTACATAAAATATAAAAATAAATAACAATAAAATAAATAAATAAATGTAGTACTGTTTTGTTTGTTGGCATTAGCATGTTTCTGTTTGTGAAATACTGATGTGAAAAGGAGGCAAATATCCCTTGGAACACCACAGAATCCATCACTAGGACAGTCCTTGCTTTCATACATGGCAGGGTTGACCAAGGCAGAATTTCGGGCAGGAGAATTGTTATTGCTGTAGATAGTAGAGGGATTTCACTACCTAAAAGTGTCCCGATTCCATTGTATAACAGCTCTCTGGAAAATGTTGTAGAAATTCATGGCCATTTTGAAAAAAAAAATCATTCTTTTATAGGTAAGTGTGAGCTTGATATTCTCATTCGAGTTATTTGCATTTTGGGGTAGCCAGTGACTCAGCCTCTGTATTCTCTTCTTAGCCATAGGTAATAAGTTGGTCTTTAGAATCTTTAAGAATTGAGTGTGAAATCTGGTTTAGAAAAACATTCATTGCAATTCTTGGAAAAAAAAAATAGTAAATGAGGAGTCTCTGCTTTGGTTGCTCAAAAGAATGCAAATAACATCACCTATAGAATGGGTAGCTTTGAAATTGTTATGAAGCCAAATCGGCAATACATGCTCACCAAAGCACTTTATTTGAATCATTTTGGTTGCATTGCTTGTGGAAGGAGAAGAGGCCAAATCATTACGCAGTGCGTGATGCACGCCCTATGTGTGGAAACACCCTGAAGATTCTGTTAGAAATGGATTGAGCTCTAACGGACGCTACACTCCAGCTGAGGTAAATGTGGTGAGAACACACGTGTCCACAGGAGCGGCACAGTGGTCTTGGCTGTGATAACTCTCAGGATCTTTGGCTCAGGGCTAATGTTTGTTCCACACTCCTTAGTAATGCTAGATGTAGAAGCTTCCCTTTCCCTAATGAGCGATAAGGAGTCATTGGTTCAAAGACGTCTGCTGTGAGGTGTTCATAAATTTCCTTTTCTGACTTTCTGATGTCTATTTATCTTTCTTCGTTTTCTAAGAATGGGATGTTACTGTGTTTCCGGTATCACCTTGCATGGGTAAATTTTAAGCTCATAAATACATAAATGTGAGAAATAAATGAAAGAATAAGTTTAAAATAATGAAATTGAAAATCAGTGTGGAAGAAAACTGATGTTGAAAGACAATCTGAATTGCATCTTAATCTTGGCGTGCTTGCTGTTTAGTCTAGACATCATGATTAAAGATGATTATGTCAGGGCCTTAACAAGCTCAACATGTGTCCTTCAATTTAGTGGGGTTTGTAGAAATCATTTTCTATTCAACCCCCTAACATCTGATTACCCCTCCATCTGGAGGAAGAAATCCCACAGAGGACAGATTTTGCAAACTGAAGTCAAATAAAGTTTGAGATACAATTCTATTACCAAACTACACAGGTCAGAATTTTAATTCCACCTCAGTATTTTTAGTTTACTGCCTTAGACGGAGCTGAGACCAGGGACACCTTAGAGGCAACAGAGGGGAATTTTAACACAAATTTACCAAGCTAATCAATTCATCAAACATTTTTCCTCGAGGGATAGGTTCGAATAAAACTTGCCCAAGTACTTTTCATATTCAGGGTAAAGGAGAATGCATACTGCAGCACAGCAAGGGAGTGAGCAGCAGCATTTTTTCCCTTAACTATCTGGAAACGACACGCGGTAGCTTTCTTCCTGCTTGCTGATTAACTTGGTGGATCCAACATATGCTCAGCAACATTTCAGAGCAGCGCTGGGAGCAGTTGGCAATCGCTGCGGCTGCAGAACAGAACACCTGGGAAGAGAGAGGCTGGCGTTTCTGAAGACTGCACCTCCTGTCACAGACCGCGGGGAAGCAAAGGACGGGGCGCCTTTGAGGAATCAACTGCCAGGTGACAGTCCCAGTCAGCAACAGCAGACACCTGGGGTGATGAATTGGGCATAAAGCGCACACGATTTCAAGGTAGAACGCTGGAACAGAGCTAGCAGGCAGAGAGCGTTATCAAAAAGAGGAGCTGAGAAGCTGTCCTGAAAGAGCTGCCACTGAGGAAAAGGAGCTTTCTGTTCCTCAGATGTGACAGGAAACGGTGCAGCAACAGAGCGCCAGAGGTGCCAAGCTCCTGTGCACTCTGTTCTGGCCACACGGAGACCTCGGCGCTGGGCTGTGGAGGAACTCACGGAAGGGTCGGGGAGATCACTCTGGCAGTCGCCACCTTGTGCTCCTGCTCTGTGATCCCCTGAGTTTAAATGTCCCCCATTGTTACTGCTCATGGCCCTTTCCACATAAACCTTTTTAGGAAGTAAAAACAAAACAAAACAAAACAACTCTCCTCCAAGTTGAATTGGAAGCAGATTTTGCGCTATCGATTACTGCTGAGGCTGGATCATGTGATTAGCATTCTCTTGAATAACTGATTGGAAGATAGCACTGTGTATTAGGACAAATACTGTGAAATTCGTATGACTGTATATCACTTTGTATGTTTTTCTGTTTTAATTCTAATTTGTACTCTTCTTGAGGAGAGAGAGAGAGAGAGAACAAGAAAGAGACAGAGAGACAGAGACAGACAGACAGAGACAGACAGAGAGAGGGTCCTGTCCTTGGACCTTATGCAACCCACCATGCAACAGCCTCTTCCTAAGCTCTGCTTCACCACAACTTTCCTGGAAGCCTTTCCCACTTATTTACCACTGCTCTGCCCACACTTGGGATTTACCTCGGCCAACACAACCTAGCTCCCTGCTTCTCTGAAGCAACATTTATTAAAGCAAAATGATCTCCATATGGCAAACTTCATAGACATTCTTCTATGTGACTCTTTCTCTCTCCTAGGATTATTTTCTAATTATTGCAAAACCTTCCTCTCTGATATTCAGTCTCCCAAATTTTTTACCAGTCACATGAGTAGCTCACTGTCTCTTCCTCTTTTCTCTCTCCAGTGCTCAAGTCCTGGTTGTGGGCTTCCTTTTCCTTCTCCTTAGGTCATGCACTCTTGGTTCCAAGTCATATTTCTCATCCTGAGATTCCCCTTGAAATCAGGCAGGAGATATATGTACAGCTACTCATTGCTGTTTACACTGGAGAGCCAGCACACCCCACTAGGTAACACCTGACAACAGAAGATGTAACTTTTCTCTGAAATCGTTTTCCAGTCTCATCTCAGTTAATGACATGCCTATCCTGCAAGCCAGGAAGGCCAGAAAAGGAAGAGTCATTTTCCAATTCTCCATTTCCAAGTTCTCCACTTTCCATTTCCTTTGGTTTTACCTGGGTAATTGCAGGGTTTCCCCGGTGCCTTTTATCTCCACTTGTTACACTCAGCATCTCTGTCACTACCGCCATTCCCCCCTGGTTCGCCCACACCTGCATCTCTCCCCGGGCTTGTTCCTCCACAGCACCAAAGACACCTTTCAAAATTAAAATGCAAACTATGCTCCTTTCCTATGCAAAACCTCTGGTACCAAGGCAAAAAATCTGAATTCCTACCCTGGCTACAGCCTCCCCTTAACCTGACCAAGTACAGATAATCATGTCCAACCTCACCTTAGGCCACTTTTTTCTCTTTTTGTGTTTAGTCCTGGCCTTCTGGCTTCAGTCTTGGAGCACAACAACTTTTTATTGCTTTCAGCCACTTAAGAAAGCTGCTGCATTCACGTGTACACTTAACCCACAATGGTCTGTTCTAGTTCTGCAAGGCGTGGATCAAAAGGTAATTCCCTAAGCAAGCCTCATTCAGAGATTCCAGTTAATGCATATATATAGATATAGATATAGATATAGATATAGATATAGATATAGATATAGATACATAGATATATGTACATAGATATATGTACATAGATATATGTACATAGATATATGTATTTTTCTTTGTTCACATTTGTTTCTTAAATCAAGATTATA
>NW_004524633.1:9864946-9872290 GCF_000260255.1 Octodon degus
AGGGTCTCACTACTAGATCAGATTCGTAGTGATCCACCTGTTTACAGCCTCCCAGGAGCTGGGATTACAAGCATGCGCCACCATGCCCAGTCTCAATTGCCATCTCAGCGCACCCCGGGGGTGGGGCCAGCACAGCAGGCCTGGGGATCAAACCCTGACCCCTGCGCCTACTTGGAGGTGCTTTAATCCTCTGAGCTATTTGGCTGGCCTCAGTGTTTCTTCATATGCAAGAGACACTCAAGAAAAGGTTACACCAGCAAGCACACTCACTGATCAATGCAGACATCTCCGATTGGTCTCAACAAAAATTGTCAAGACAAACCTAGGAAGAACTGGTCCTCTCATCTGTAACCTGCTAGTGACTTCTTAGTCTGCCATTGTTCCTTTGTATTTATGTACAAATCTTTAAAAAAGATTTTGTTCACCATCACAGACTTTGTTCGCAAAGTTAACGTTCCCATTGACTATTACATTTTAGTAATTTGATCTGTAGGTTAGCTATCTGCAAGAGGTTTATACACTAAATATATTGCTTGGTTCATCAGCCACCTAAATCAGTGAAATGCTCCTACAACAAATCCTCCCTCTACAGAATTAAAAGCAGAGGGTGCAAAAGCCACTTTAGGTTTTAGATGTATTGTTTCAATTCCACAATTTATTAATTTGCATCCTTGGAATACCCACTTATAATCAACTTCACCGAGAACATTATTCTGAGACTTCTTCTATGCTCTTGGGGGGCTCTGTCCTAACTGGAGTTCAATTCATTGCTCAACGTTTCCTCCCTGACAGCTGCTTATGCGACAGCCCGGGAGATGTTTTAGATTCATTCACTGTCAGAACAACGTCTCCAAGCTTCAGCACGGTCCAGAAATCGTATGACTCCTGGGCAGTGCTTAGCATCAGTGCAAAAAGAAACATTATGCAAAAGGAAAGTGAAAGAAAAATAAGAGCTATGGGAAAGGTTTATTTTAATGAATTTCAAAATTCTGTATATTTTTAAAACATTTTCAAGGCTTTAGAATGGCTTGCTGTTAATTTGGAAATGAGCAAAAAACATTCTTTAGAAATGTCCGAGTCTTACAATGAAACTTGGCCTTAGTTGGACAAAAAGAATAAAATAAAATTCAGTTTTGCAAGTCCAAAACTCTCGGGCAAAGTTTGCAGGCCATGTGTATGTGCCATGAATGTTGTAGTTTGACCTTTTTTTGTCCGTTTGGTACATTAGTCTTGCAGAATTTCATGGGACATTTTCATTGTGCTGGAAGACATTTCATGAATGCTGAAGCTTTTGACAAAATTCCCTATGTCACGTTTTTCATACAGGGTGAACATGCTCTCTTCTCATAGAAAATATTCTCCATAAACTATTTGGAAGCTTTAATAGCTAGAAATTGGGTTGCACAGCAAACTAAGATTGGGCAATTTATACACCATGATAATGACAATAAACAGAGGCACGACGCCACCGTTCATAGTCTTATGAGCACAGTGTCCTTTCTGCTCCTTACTCTGGCTGTGTTTAGGTCAGTGATTATTTAGAAATCTCAGAGAAACTTGCATCTTTTATTCCAATGCTAGCCTCTAAGGAATCTCTAGCTGAGTGAAAGACACTTTTTGTTGTTGTTCTTTATTTTTTTAAATAGATTGTTCCCTTACAACACAGAATAAAACGAGAGAAAATAGTCTCTTAAAGAACTACCCCTCTGCCAGTGTGCTGTGTCCTGTCCTTCTTTCTTCACCCAGTTTATTACAATCTGAATAAATAATTCGAACCTTTCCTTTTAGATGTCATTGTGATTTTTGCTGGTAAAATATCCCTCCTCTACTCTCTATGTGAAAAGAAACAGAACGAAACAAAATTCTAAACATTTGCTACTTAGAAATATAAGCATCCCCCACATTCACAGGATTTTATCTCTTAAAGCCATGGCATTTACCACCACATTATTGTTTGTTTTTAAACAACTGTAGTGTAAAAATAAAATAGAAGATAACTTTTAATAATAATAACTAAGATATAGGTGTTCCTAATTTGGGGTGTATTTCTTTTTAAACTATGCCTAGAGCTGTTCTTTAACATAATAACCTAGATTTATCATCATTCTTTTTTATTATTCCTATCATCATTCTTAAATCCATTTTTCTAGGTCACTAAACTAAACCACAGACAGCTAAATAAATTTTCTCAGGTGGAGAAACACAGTAAGTGGCAGAGGTGAGTTTGTGACGAGGCAGCCCAAGTACTAAGCAGGTCCTTTTAAATAATAATTTATAATATTTTTCTTAAGTAGAATTTTAATAATTTAGAAAAGGGTTTTAGGTTTTTTTATAATATATTTGGGTAATGATATGTTCATGCAGGTAGTCAATGTAAGTACAATTTTGAGTTACATTAATGTTTAAAACATTAGTTTTATTTATCATGCAATAACTAGACAGCATTCTAAAATATTATATCACTTAACAAATCCAATAAATAAATATGCATTGTCTACTACGTTCCATAATTTTTGAAAAATTTAGCTTTACTTACCTGAATCTAAGAGATAATGTACAAAAAACTTTTATAAGAGTTTTAAAGATCCAAGTATTAGAAATAGTCTGATGTTCCACTAATGATAATTATTCCTAATTATGGTAAAGCTAATGAAAATCTATTTTTAACACAAGCTGGATTACAATTCAAATCCAATAACCATGCTTCATTTTGAATGGAAATTCTTCTAATAAAAATTTCAAGCCAACCATGTATTCTTGTTTATAATTATTATGGACACTTTGGATCTTGATTTTTAAAAGTTCATTATTAAGTCATTTTCTTTTCTTTCCATATATTTCAGTGTAGGTTTAGGAATAGCAGGAAATTCCAGTAGGTCTTGTTTATGTATACAGGTGACGTTGAGGAACGAAACCTAGCAGTCATGGGGGAACGATGAAGTTTAAGAGATCAGCATGATCAGGGAGCAATTTAACAGCATGCCCTTTTCCTCATGAATGTGTCAGCTGATATTACAATACTTTACATTAAAAAAGGTGACAAATGTTAACAAGACATTTGTCAGAGAAATACTAGCACCTACAATATATGAGTGGCAGTGGAATACCCATCTCTGATGAAAGTAAACAAAAAAGGCGACTATAAATGAAGGACCATTTGGTAGTTAAAATATATAAGTGTTAGGATAGATAGTAAAATAAAATAGTTAGGATAGATATACAGCTACTTTTTCTTAGTTCAGTGAGAAGAAAGATTTGTACTAATAGTATTTAGACAAGAGCTCATGTCTGCATCTTGTACTATGAACAACTACTACGAAGACAACAAAATGCAATGTATTAATTATTGTAACTGTCTTACATGTTTTGAAATGATCTCATTCCTACTTCTTTCTCAATAAAACTAATATAAAAAGAAACACTGGGAATATTAAGTGTCAGGAACTAGTATTTAATGTAACTATCAGAAAGACTAATTTTACACATCCACCAGCATGCTTGCTGGTATTCTTTCTGAATGTTTATACTATCTATCTAACAATGTGAATAGACTCTTTGTCCATAGATGTCTACCTTTCTAGAATTAGCATGAAATTTACAAGCAAATCAAAATCTATAATTCTAAAGAAGATAATCCTTAACCAAGTCTTTCATTTGTTTGGACACAGTGAATCATCTAACACTTTTCCTTAGTACATGTAACCTGACATTAAAATCACTGGGGTAGCAGATTCTAAAAAAAAAATTCTTAATTCTAAAATATAAACTGCTTAATAGTTACCATTGTCTTCTGGCCTAATTCAGTTCACTCAGGGAAGACATTATCTACAGCGCATTTGTTCCTAATCTCCAGCTCCTTTAAGAAACCAAGTTCCAGAAGAAAAGAAAAAAAAAAAAGAAACAAGCAGATCTTTTGTGAGGTGCTTGATGATGAGTTTCTGGGTTTTGTTGGTTTGCTTGCTTTGTTTCGTTTTGTTTTATCTGGGTAAGCATTTTGCTCTGAAAATAGTGAATTATTTTTGCATCAATTCATCACATCATCAGGTCCATTGTTTGCTCTTGCATATGTGGTAAAACAGTAAAAAGTTTTCTTGCCTACCGTATTAAAATAGCAGACATTAAAAGTTCTGAAAACAAGCAGTTTAGCCTAGACTATTCCTCACTGGATAGAAGAAGAGGGGTTCAGAAAACGGGCAAGGAAAGCTAAAGTTATGGAGAAAACTCAGAACAAGGAGAGAATTTTAACTGCGTGTGTGAACTACTGGTATGAAATCTTATGATAAAGGTTTCACTTGTGTCGTCACGTAGATTCCTTCGTTATATAATTACTCGCTACGGGAAGCCCTTACAGAAATTCCACAAGCTCTGCAGAGAGTGAACTGGAACCATAATTTGTGATCTGACGATCTAATTGAAATGTCATCAGCATAAATTGCTGGTTTTATTGGAATTTTTTCAGTCTGACATCAGAGAGGTAAGAGCAGTGTCAAGCTGCAAACCTGAAACCTACAGGATCCTCCAAGAATGGTAGTGTTCACAGGACAGGGTGCCCACTTGGAAGGAGTACACACACAGCATGGTCATTATATCTCCCCTGGTGTTGGCCCAGCACTCAGCCGTTTCAATGACTTGTCACAAAAGTAGGACAATGGAAGTTAGGACATTATTAGGAAATCAAACTTTCTGCTTTGTATCTGGGGTGATTCGAGCTGTTTTCAGAATTACTTTAAACAATGGATTCCAGCATTGTACCTGGAATTCAGCTACCGATTTTCTTTTCCTACAGTTTTCTACTTTTTCTGATATTAGTAATTAACGTTTCCTACCTTAAGGATGTATTATTATAATTCCAGAAGTTTTAGTGGCCAAATTCTGCATGTTTCTAGTGCAAAACAACCTTTAAAAGTCAAATGTCTTTTAAAATGTCTGGTGGGGAAGTGAACAACCTTTTCTTCAAGAACAACATAGAGAAGAGCCCAAGCTCTGTGAACCATGGAGGGTCAGTTGCAACTATTTAATGCTCCTGTCCTAGAGCAAAAGTATCTGAGGCTCAAGCTTGATTGTATCAACTTGGGATCTGGCCAGGGAGTTGGTGGGACATGCTTCAGTTGTACTTGGTGGATCATAGAGACTCACCTTGGGTCACTACCTGGCTTTACATTTTCATCCCTGGCACAATACTCTTGCTCTGGTTCTGGGTTGCCATGATATTTCTGACCTGGAGGCAGGTCACCATGGACTGAATACCCTGATACCGTGCATTAAATTAAACCTTTCCTTTCCTCCGTTGTTAGTGTTATATTATGTTTCAGCAATGACAGTGTTGACTAATACAGCAGCCATACGGAAGACGTGAAAAAATAATATGCAAAATTATAATGACGTTCTTTGCTTACTAGGAAAGGAAAATGTGGTACATTGTTCCATAATTCTGAGATTGCTTATGCACAGTTGAATGTATACTTGACTTCATTTACTCTGTTAATCCTGAAAGTGTTGTTGTGACCTAGTAAGTCTTTACGTCTTAGTCCTTACCATCTTGATTGGTAGTTTATAGTATTAATTCGTAGCCCCAATACTACACATAGACAAATCCATAGAAAACACCGAACATAGTGCAAAACACTGAAGCTCATACTGACTCCTTGGTTTCGACAGCTCTAGACTTTAATACACATGATTTCTGATATTATTTTGTGACCATTTTAAGGTTGTATAAATGTTTTATAATGGTTGACTTAACTCAGTATTCTGTATGAAGTGAAAACTCATGTGGAGTACTGAGAATTAAAAGAATCTCAAGTAAATAAAACTAAGAGAATTTATCTCCAGCTGATCTACTATACAAGAATGCCTATCAGGAATTTTAAAAATGAAGAAGAGAACTTAGAATGAGATAAAACTTCCTGGGGACAACCCTCTTGGGCTTCCCTTCTGTCCATCTCTTGAACAGAAGCTTTCTTTCTTCCAATAAATATATTCTGCTCCTTAAAAAAGAATGAGAGAATACAATGAATGAGGCAACTTAAGACATCAAATAAGAATAAAATGTTAAAAAGGTAAAAATTTTCAAATATTTGAGTTGTTAAAAATCTTACTTATGATTGAAACAAAATCAGTAATACTCCAAAATATTTTCTCACATATGTAGAAAAATATTTATGATAAATATGTTTGAAAGTGGGCAGCATAAAGAAAATAAAATTTCTGTACTTTGCTTGAACTGTAAAAGCTGGACATTCTTAGATCATACGTTGTTTTTAAAGTAATATATAAAGCAAATTCTAAAAAGCTGTGCAAATAGCCACAGTGGAAAACACTATTGATAAGGAGAATTTATTGAAAAATTTTCAAATAGCTTTCAAGGAGGCATTAAAAAAGAAACATAAGAGACAGAATAAACACAAAAATAGTGTCCTAGCTTACTCTAGCAACCCTGTTTCATATGCTGTTGGAAAGAGACTCACTTAGAATATAACAACACATAGATTTAAAAGTATAATGATGGAAAACATAAGTACTCATATCAACTTTAGGAAAAGTACTATCAACATATCAAAAATTTGATTAACAAAAAGTAAATTAATTTTATGAATTTTATAATGTTTTGATAAACATCAGCTTTTACAAAAAAAAAATTTGAAAGAACCAAATATTCAATAATAGGCGAGTGGTTAAGATGATTCTGACGTAGTTGTGTTGAGTGAGTCACTCAGCAACACAAGCAAAAAATAAATACCTTATACAGGCCAGCTTTGGGTAAGTCCAGGGCACCATGCTGAATGTAACAGGTCAGTTTGCAAATGTTACTTATCCTATGATTCCAATTAAATAACTTTCTAGAGAAACCAATATTGTAACATTGGAAAATCGGTGTTCATCAGGGTTGAGAATAGTGGTCAGAAGAGGTGCTGCCGTAAGAGAAGCACAAGAGAGTTTTCTTCCCCCTGAGGGAATAGTTCTGCATCTGATGGTGGCAGTGGCCATCTGTGAACTCAGAGCTGTACACATGCATTTCACTGCTGTCTATTTTCTAGTTTGATGCTAATCAAAAGATACTCATGACAGAACCATTGGGAGAAACTGAGGGAAACGTACACAGAGGTGTGCCAGCTTTGTCACTTCTGTCTTGTGACTTCAAAGTTTAAACTGAAATAGTCATGCTCATGGGAAGCAATTTATTTAATTAGTCCAAGCACTATATTCATTGATACAGTGAGTTTAGCTTTCAGTTTAAGTAAGATAATTATGTGCAAGGGCCTTCCCTACTACTCACTGCATGGAAGGTAGCAGACAAATGTCAGATGAAGAATGAAGAGTAAAATTAGCACGGACATCTCTTGG
>NW_004524633.1:9872390-9904898 GCF_000260255.1 Octodon degus
TCTAAAATATAAACTGCTTAATAGTTACCATTGTCTTCTGGCCTAATTCACTTCACTCAGGGAAGACATTATCTACAGCGCATTTGTTCCTAATCTCCAGCTCCTTTAAGAAACCAAGTTCCAGAAGAAAAGAAAAAAAAAAAAAAGAAACAAGCAGATCTTTTGTGAGGTGCTTGATGATGAGTTTCTGGGTTTTGTTGGTTTGCTTGCTTTGTTTCGTTTTGTTTTATCTGGGTAAGCATTTTGCTCTGAAAATAGTGAATTATTTTTGCATCAATTCATCACATCATCAGGTCCATTGTTTGCTCTTGCATATGTGGTAAAACAGTAAAAAAGTTTTCTTGCCTACCGTATTAAAATAGCAGACATTAAAAGTTCTGAAAACAAGCAGTTTAGCCTAGACTGTTCCTCACTGGATAGAAGAAGAGGGGTTCAGAAAATGGGCAAGGAAAGCTAAAGTTATGGAGAAAACTCAGAACAAGGAGAGAATTTTAACTGCGTGTGTGAACTACTGGTATGAAATCTTATGATAAAGGTTTCACTTGTGTCGTCACGTAGATTCCTTCGTTATATAATTACTCGCTACGGGAAGCCCTTACAGAAATTCCACAAGCTCTGCAGAGAGTGAACTGGAACCATAATTTGTGATCTGACGATCTAATTGAAATGTCATCAGCATAAATTGCTGGTTTTATTGGAATTTTTTCAGTCTGACATCAGAGAGGTAAGAGCAGTGTCAAGCTGCAAACCTGAAACCTACAGGATCCTCCAAGAATGGTAGTGTTCACAGGACAGGGTGCCCACTTGGAAGGAGTACACACACAGCATGGTCATTATATCTCCCCTGGTGTTGGCCCAGCACTCAGCCGTTTCAATGACTTGTCACAAAAGTAGGACAATGGAAGTTAGGACATTATTAGGAAATCAAACTTTCTGCTTTGTATCTGGGGTGATTCGAGCTGTTTTCAGAATTACTTTAAACAATGGATTCCAGCATTGTACCTGGAATTCAGCTACCGATTTTCTTTTCCTACAGTTTTCTACTTTTTCTGATATTAGTAATTAACGTTTCCTACCTTAAGGATGTATTATTATAATTCCAGAAGTTTTAGTGGCCAAATTCTGCATGTTTCTAGTGCAAAACAACCTTTAAAAGTCAAATGTCTTTTAAAATGTCTGGTGGGGAAGTGAACAACCTTTTCTTCAAGAACAACATAGAGAAGAGCCCAAGCTCTGTGAACCATGGAGGGTCAGTTGCAACTATTTAATGCTCCTGTCCTAGAGCAAAAGTATCTGAGGCTCAAGCTTGATTGTATCAACTTGGGATCTGGCCAGGGAGTTGGTGGGACATGCTTCAGTTGTACTTGGTGGATCATAGAGACTCACCTTGGGTCACTACCTGGCTTTACATTTTCATCCCTGGCACAATACTCTTGCTCTGGTTCTGGGTTGCCATGATATTTCTGACCTGGAGGCAGGTCACCATGGACTGAATACCCTGATACCGTGCATTAAATTAAACCTTTCCTTTCCTCCGTTGTTAGTGTTATATTATGTTTCAGCAATGACAGTGTTGACTAATACAGCAGCCATACGGAAGACGTGAAAAAATAATATGCAAAGTTATAATGACGTTCTTTGCTTACTAGGAAAGGAAAATGTGGTACATTGTTCCATAATTCTGAGATTGCTTATGCACAGTTGAATGTATACTTGACTTCATTTACTCTGTTAATCCTGAAAGTGTTGTTGTGACCTAGTAAGTCTTTACGTCTTAGTCCTTACCATCTTGATTGGTAGTTTATAGTATTAATTCGTAGCCCCAATACTACACATAGACAAATCCATAGAAAACACCGAACATAGTGCAAAACACTGAAGCTCATACTGACTCCTTGGTTTCGACAGCTCTAGACTTTAATACACATGATTTCTGATATTATTTTGTGACCATTTTAAGGTTGTATAAATGTTTTATAATGGTTGACTTAACTCAGTATTCTGTATGAAGTGAAAACTCATGTGGAGTACTGAGAATTAAAAGAATCTCAAGTAAATAAAACTAAGAGAATTTATCTCCAGCTGATCTACTATACAAGAATGCCTATCAGGAATTTTAAAAATGAAGAAGAGAACTTAGAATGAGATAAAACTTCCTGGGGACAACCCTCTTGGGCTTCCCTTCTGTCCATCTCTTGAACAGAAGCTTTCTTTCTTCCAATAAATATATTCTGCTCCTTAAAAAAGAATGAGAGAATACAATGAATGAGGCAACTTAAGACATCAAATAAGAATAAAATGTTAAAAAGGTAAAAATTTTCAAATATTTGAGTTGTTAAAAATCTTACTTATGATTGAAACAAAATCAGTAATACTCCAAAATATTTTCTCACATATGTAGAAAAATATTTATGATAAATATGTTTGAAAGTGGGCAGCATAAAGAAAATAAAATTTCTGTACTTTGCTTGAACTGTAAAAGCTGGACATTCTTAGATCATACGTTGTTTTTAAAGTAATATATAAAGCAAATTCTAAAAAGCTGTGCAAATAGCCACAGTGGAAAACACTATTGATAAGGAGAATTTATTGAAAAATTTTCAAATAGCTTTCAAGGAGGCATTAAAAAAGAAACATAAGAGACAGAATAAACACAAAAATAGTGTCCTAGCTTACTCTAGCAACCCTGTTTCATATGCTGTTGGAAAGAGACTCACTTAGAATATAACAACACATAGATTTAAAAGTATAATGATGGAAAACATAAGTACTCATATCAACTTTAGGAAAAGTACTATCAACATATCAAAAATTTGATTAACAAAAAGTAAATTAATTTTATGAATTTTATAATGTTTTGATAAACATCAGCTTTTACAAAAAAAAAATTTGAAAGAACCAAATATTCAATAATAGGCGAGTGGTTAAGATGATTCTGACGTAGTTGTGTTGAGTGAGTCACTCAGCAACACAAGCAAAAAATAAATACCTTATACAGGCCAGCTTTGGGTAAGTCCAGGGCACCATGCTGAATGTAACAGGTCAGTTTGCAAATGTTACTTATCCTATGATTCCAATTAAATAACTTTCTAGAGAAACCAATATTGTAACATTGGAAAATCGGTGTTCATCAGGGTTGAGAATAGTGGTCAGAAGAGGTGCTGCCGTAAGAGAAGCACAAGAGAGTTTTCTTCCCCCTGAGGGAATAGTTCTGCATCTGATGGTGGCAGTGGCCATCTGTGAACTCAGAGCTGTACACATGCATTTCACTGCTGTCTATTTTCTAGTTTGATGCTAATCAAAAGATACTCATGACAGAACCATTGGGAGAAACTGAGGGAAACGTACACAGAGGTGTGCCAGCTTTGTCACTTCTGTCTTGTGACTTCAAAGTTTAAACTGAAATAGTCATGCTCATGGGAAGCAATTTATTTAATTAGTCCAAGCACTATATTCATTGATACAGTGAGTTTAGCTTTCAGTTTAAGTAAGATAATTATGTGCAAGGGCCTTCCCTACTACTCACTGCATGGAAGGTAGCAGACAAATGTCAGATGAAGAATGAAGAGTAAAATTAGCACGGACATCTCTTGGCAGTAATGGAATATAACTATATTGGGGCCATAAAGAAAATAAAGGACTGGTTTATATCGGAGGGATGTAGTACTGGGGGAACACCGGACAGAAAGTGCTTTCTTGTGCCACTACATTGTCTTGTTTTCACTTTTAATATCTAATTCCTAAAATCTTATAATTTTTTTTTCTAATTTCATCCTCTAGTTCTGAAAATCAAAGCTCAGAGAAGTACCTTATGCTGACGCCAGGGGATGAGGAGAAACACAATGTCTCTGGACACACAGAGTACCTTGTCAGATGCGCTCATAGACCAGGCCACTGATGACAAGGTGAGGGCTCCTTCCACATGGCAAGTGGAAGTCAAAATTGTTTTGCAACTGTCAAATTTTTTGTGTGGCTTAGGAATGGATTTCTGAAAATCTAAAGGATTGACAGGAGTTTGCTGGTTCAATAAAAAGAAAAAGTATCCTCCTGGCAAAGGAAAAATCATGTGCAACAGCAGAGAGCAAAAATTTCCACCTTGGCTAAGAGTGTACCTATGTACATTTCTATATTTAAATTCTGCATTTCTCACTTGTTCTCATTCTATAAATACATAAGTTGAAAAACTAATACAATTATGACATTCAAGTAGAGATTCTATGATGCTGTGTATTTGCAGATAGACCATTAATGAAGTATAGCTTGAAATCATTGGAAGCACTTTAGAAATGTATTCTAAATCTAGCTATTCATGTGCAATAGTTAATATTTATGCTAATTTTTCTCCTTTTCTCAGCATGGCAAGATTACAAAAACAAATCCGTGAACACTTTAATTTATAAATCCAATCTGTCTTCCTCCAGCCTCATAATGTCATCCATTATCATCATTCTAATAACTCCACTAACCAACATTCCTAATATTTAATTAAACCAAAAATATATCTGAGCACCTAAAAAAGAATGAGCACAATGACAAGAACGGCAAAAAGGAGAGTGGAATGCAAAATATTATTCTTTAAATTTTAAGAAGATGAGATTATGTGCTTCATTTTTACAAAAATTATATTGCTATATCAGATCCAAATTCCTGGAAAGACCATTGATAATCAGCTGTAAATTTGCATAATGCATTATAATTTTTAAAGCATATTTATGCCTGTTACCTTATTGAATTCACACAGTAGCCAACATACATGGTTGATCAAATGGTTGATAATTATAGTTATATAGGTGGAATATGTTCAGGAAATCTATTTAGTGAGGATGTATTGTATCTCCCAAAAATGCAGAGTGCAGCTTAAGTGATTTTACTACAAAAATCACTATATATCTATATATGTCTACAGGGTCTCACTACGTAGACTGGACTCGTAGTGATCCTCCTGTCTTCAGCCTCCTACGTGCTGGGATTACAGGCTCGCTCTTCACACCCAGTCTCATTTGCTGTCTCAGTGCACCCAGGGGCGGGGCTGCCACGGCACACCAGAATCGCATCCTTGTTGCTGTGCCTGCACTTTAGTCCACTGAACTATCTGGCCAGCCCATATATGTGTCAGTTAGATGTATTTTTTTTTCCACTCTACAATGTATGTAAACCTCAAAGCATCATGATATATGTGAAAAAATGTGTATAATTTTGTCTGTCAACTTAAAAAATAGCCAGAGATCCTTATGCATTTTTGGAAAACAAGAAACTAGTTATAGATCACTGAGGCTTGGAGAGTTGTGCAAAGATTGGCTGAATAGACAAATAAAGAAATCATCTTAAAAGCACCTGAACCTAACCACTGCTAGTCCTGAATTTGTTTTACATTTACTCCACAGGGAATAGGGTCATGAATTCCATGTTATCGTAGCAAGTTAACAGTCTTACCGCAGCTCTAGAGAGTGAAATGTTCGTGGTCAAGAGCATGCTCAAACTTCACAAATATCACAGGGTCCATAATGAGTATTTACATAGGTGTGGCTGCTTTCATGTTTGCTTTTTCTCCCATGCTTAAAAATTAGTAATACTAAGCAGGCGACATGGGCAAGTCTCATTTTAAGCGAAGGAGCTGGAAGACACTTAAGGATAAGAGATACTAACGGAAGAATCAGCAGAGGAAGCAGATATTTGAATTGCCTCTCCCCAAACCTATGTAAAATATCTCCTTCTGATTTTATGGCTAGCAAATTCAGTACATCAGTATTATTTAATAAAATTGCATCAGTGTATAACAAAGTAAAATTTGATTTATTTGAAATGAAGTAGGATCTTATCTGTTGAAAGTTTGTCTGTGTTTTGCAAGGAATGCCCCAAAGTACATAATCGGAACTCTAAGTTGTACAAAACCACTAGAGCCATGGCTGCGAAGACAGACCTGTTCTGAGTGGGTTATCACCACCTTTTTAAAATTGACTTAGTCTCATTGGGGAGGACACGGGAAAAGCGACAGAAGCCCACTAACATGTTCCATCTTAATTTCATTTATCTGTATGTATGTGTAAAAGTTGCTCACACTCCGGGTTTCTAGAGCCCTCATCAGTTAAAACTTAATTCTACCTCTAAAAGTCTTGATTCTGAACAGCAGCTTGAAATTAAAGCCAGCAACCTCACAATTTGTATAATTTCATTCTGCCTTGATTACTTTAGCAGCTCCTGCAGGCCTATTAGCAAGTGAATGTCAATTGAATAAATCCCTTACACATTGATATGAAGATTTTTTTCTTGCTATATTTCTATTTGAGTTTTTTGTTTGTTTGTTTACTGATCTATGATTATTCAGTATACTAAAAAGAAAATAACCTTGACTAGGAATCAAAACATTGTTTTGCCCCCAAGGCATGCTGAGAGGGTGACTGAGACTGGGCTTAGTGGCCCATGGCTGTAATCCCAGCATTTGGGAGGCCAAAAACAAGAGGATCACTACGAGTCCAATCTGTGTAGTGAGATCCCCTAGTCTCTGTACTAAAATACATAAAAATTAAAATGTTTTATTTTGAGCTTTTCCAGGGTATTTTATTTGACTTTTGTGAACTACAGTGCTTTTAGGTATCAAATGGAAGGTTTTTTTTGTTTTGTTTTGTTTTGTTTTGTTTTGTTTGTTTGTTTGTTTGTTTTGTGGTACTGGGGATTGAACTCAGGACCCTGTGCTTGCCAAGCAAATGCTTATTCTACTGAGCTATCTCCCCGGCTCAAATGGAAGTACTAATATGTTTATCCTGCAGATTTCAGAGCCTCAAAGCTATTTTCAGCTTTGTATTTATGAGATAGTATGGCTAGATTGTCTTAGAAATAATGTTCTAAGGAACACAAATTCTAAGGAATTTGAAAGGTCAGTTCGATGAGTTCTCATGTTGGTCATGACTAGAAAATTTAATTCTTTGAATAATATGCAAACCATTAAAAAGTTGGGCCATGTCCTGAACAAATGAGGTTATAGGAGAATAAAAAAGAGCAAAGATTGCACAGTATGCGTTTGCTGTCACTCACCTGATGGGGAGATGTGTCGCCAAGAGATAGAAGGCTCCGGCTTCCCAGTGGCCAGGCAAGTAAGCGTGACGTTGGTGCCTTCGTTGATGGTCATGTCGCTGGAAATGTCGTAAATCTTCGGGGGAACTGAAATGGCAAACACACACAGGGTCAGAAGAATTCCTAAATATTGCTGAACTGTAGTAGTTGATTCATCATATTGTGCAATAAAGGTTCGACAACAAAATGTCCTTGTATCACTTTGTCCTTACCTGAAAGATGTGTTCTGTAGGACCTCAAGACTAAAAAAGGTTTTTGGCTGGTTTTAGTTTTCTTTGATTATTAGATATAAAATACTTAAAGTTAAATGGAATATTTAAAAAAGGTTAATTAATGACTACATTAAATATTTATTGAATCATCTGTGCTTAATGAATTAGAGTATGTCAAGTTGTATTTTCTATTGAAGTATCTTTACTGTAAGGATGGATTATCTACTGAAGGCTTGCATGAAAGTGGAAATCTTTAAGAAACTTCAAATGGTAGAACCATTAGGCTTACACAGTGACTTCAACAACTGCTTGACTCATGACAAGTATAGGATCTGGAGAGAAGCTCTGAGGGTCTCAAAGCCAATCAGCTTGGATACTGTACTTATGGGATAGTAGGGCTAGATTTTTTTTTTTTTTTTTGGCATTTATGTTTTAAGGAACACAAAAACCTAAGGCAATTTAAAGGCCATTTCAATGGTTTCTTATGTCATTCATGACTATAAAATGCTAGTTGAAAGCATCTCTTTATTTAGTACCTCTCAGAGCCTTTTTTAAACCCTTGTGTACTTTGAATTTGAAATGTTTAGATACTGTGTGCTTTCTCAGGTATGAGACCATGAATGATTTTATCTAGAATTGGTGAATGAGATAGAATTTGAAAATTGATGGATGTGAAAATCTGCACATTACTTTTCAGGATTATGTTATCATATTTTTCTGGGTAATAATTTTTATTTAATCCCCAAATGTCATAGATATGAACTCTATATTCTCTGTGAGCTAGCTTTGCCTCCTAGGAGAAGATATGTAACCTCTGCTGTTCTGGGCTCTTCACTCAAAGAATGGAGACAATAAAAACTGCAACAGGGGTGAAGTATGTCAATATATGTTAAAGGATATTCAAGTGTCTCTGCCTTCAGTGTTAGCTGCCAGGATTGGGTATTGGAAGACACATTTGTGATGGATAGACTTCCACTTCTTTCGTTTTTTCTTTTTTTTTGTATGTTAGAGAAGGTTCTACAGGGTATTCAGGGTCTCACTACTAGATCAGACTTGTGGTGATCTGCCTGTTTACAGCCTTCCAAGACCTGGGATTACAGGTGTGCGCCGCCACACCCAGTCTCAGTCACCACCTCAGTGCGCCCCAAGGGCAGGGCTAGCATGGCAAGCCTGGGGATTGAATCCCTGGCCCCTGTGCCTGCTTTCAGGTGCTTTAATCTGCTGAGCTACTTGACTGGCCTAGAATTCCATTTTTCTACTGCCCTTTTCTCAGCCTTAGAATTCTTCTGGAACTTTATAACTTTGGTAGCCTGTATAATGCACTTGTGTCATGAGTTAATCTGGCTCACTTTATGCATATTATAGTATGCTGATGCCTAGTTCTAATCTAAAAAATGTCAATTAATGTGGCAATTATTAGGAAAATACCACTTTTTAAATTAAGAACTTTCCATTGTTTCATTTTGCTTCTCTTTTGTAATATATTTGGTTCAGGATCTCACTAAGCAGCTCGGACTTGTAGTGATCCTCTTGTCTTAGCCTCCCTTGAGCAGGAATTACAGGCATGCACCACCACACCTGGTCTCCATGGCCAGCTCAGTGCACCCAGGGATGGGGCTGGTGTAGCCTGTGGCACCAGGGGATCAAACCCTGGTCCGTGTGCTTGCCTAAGCAGGCACTTAGTCCTCTGAGCTATCTTGTGGGCCCTCATTCTACCTCTTTAAGTAAGAGATTTTTTCATAATTATTAAAAGCTAGTAGCTATAATCATTTGAGAGATGAATGGATTTCAAAATGTGTATTTATACACCATGGAGTACTACTCTGCCATAAAAACGATAAACTTGGGTCACCCAGAGTAAATGGAATGCATTCCAGAACATGTTCGTAAGCAAAGAAACTCAGGAACATAACCTTAGAAATGGCATAATTTCTTTTATATGAAAAAATATGTAGAGGATAGATATAGATATAGATATAGATATAGATATAGATATAGATATAGATATAGATATAGATATAGATATAGATATAGATATAGATATAGTTAGATCAGCAATAGAAAAAAAAAGGACAAGTTATTATACTCCAGTGAGGACAATGTATCTAAAAGTGAACCTTGACTTAGTACAATTGTCATGTTTTACATGTTCTTTGGTTTATTAATCCAGCTTTCAATCCGTGCATATGAAAATTAATTCATAAAGTCTTATTAGGCAAGTAAATGAGAGTAATGCTGGAGAAATAAATGGCAGGTGGATGGAGGGGAAGAAGGAACTAGAGTTGGGATATATAGAGCAGCAATTGCATATAATGAATATACTCATTATGTACTGCAAACTTGTACTAGTAAGAGTGGGGTGAGCCAGAAGCTAAAAATCTGCTGTAACTCGACATTCATATACTGTGCATATTAGCTTTTCTTTTTTTTTTCTTTAGACAAGGTCTTGCTATGCAGTTTGGACTCATAATGATTCTCCTGTCTCAGACTGCGCAGTGCTGGGATCGCAGACATTCGCTACCACGCCTGGTTTCAAGACTCACATGGTGGCCCTGGGCTTGGCATGCAGTACTGGGGTTCGAACTCAAGACCTTGTATTTGCCAAGCAGGCAGCTTAGATTGCCAAGATATCTCCCCAGCCCTAGGTTTGGATTTTAATGCAACCGCAGCTCTGCTACAAGAAAATCTGGATGATGTGATTACAAATGCAAAGTATTGACTAAGTGTAACTGTTAGTGTGATAGAGCCAAGACTGGTTCTTGGGTGGCATATTTCAACTGTTCTCAAATGACAGTTTAATTAATTGGCATTTAAAACATATCTCCAAGCAACTCTTTAGCTAGCTCTTCTCAAACACATAATAAAACCCATTCCAAACAAAAACTATTTTCACTTTAACTGAGACCGAGTGGCAACAAAGACATTAAAATACTCAAGAAGAAAATAGGAAAAAAAATGCATGATTTTCTGATAAACATAAAGGCTAACAGAAATAAGGCTAAAACATTAGCTAGTAAGGTTATGTGGATGTAGGCATAGGTTTGACATAGGAACCTGAACTGTGTATGCTTATATCCATATCTATATCTAATCCTATATTATCATATAGGATATATATGATAATATGTCATTAATATATAGTATATATAAACTCACATATGTGGATGCACATGCATATACTCATACACACATGTCACTATGAAGAAGGAAGTTATATAGCCCTTTCCTTGTTTTTTTTTTTGGTGGAACTGGGGATAGAACTCAGACACTTGCACTTGCCAGGGAAGCGCTTATTCCACTGAGCCATCTCCCGGCCCCTCTCTCCTTCCTTACAGAAGGCAGTACTCAGAGCTCCTTGTCTGGTTACTATATTTAAATGAAGCTACGCATAAACAATATAATCCTCTAAAGTACAGCGCATTATTGGGTAAATTTCAACTGATCATAGAATAGATTGTTTTCATCTTTATATGCCTACCTATATTTGAGGTGTTAATCATCATATTAAGCTAATTTTAAGCACTGATATTTTTCTATATAATCGGACAATGAAATTCCTTAGCAAGGAACTTAGATTTGGCATTTTATGATGGTAAATATGTGGCAGGTGAATTCCAAGGGTGACCTCTCAGGTCAGTGATTGCATTCGCCTCCCAGGGCCTCATGATGCAGAATGTGGCATGGTGAAAAAACATCAGGAAAGAGAATGTTAATAAGACAAAATCACCCAGGACAGCACATGCTCCTCGGAGTGGTTCACCCATCGGCAAGGAATACTGAGTAACAGGGCCGAGCAACGCCTCTGGGGCACTGTGGCTATATATATATATTTTGATTCAGGAGTCAGATTATTATTATATAATCTAATTATTGTCATAATTTGATTATATGTATTCTGATTATTAAAAGCCATTTTATATTCAGTGTTAATGACTTGCAATTTTTTTTCTGACTATTGTGGAGGGAATAAGTTTGATCCCAAAGGAAATACAAAAATTTAAAAGCATAGTCCTTGTCCTGAGAAACTTAAAATCAAAAGAAAGAAGCACATGGCAAAGTAACCAAGAGAAAGTAGATATTTGTGTGTTCTCCTTTCTCATTTTACCTGAGTAACATATCCAGCAGGTACAACTTCTGTTTCAGATCAGTAAGACTTTTCTGTAATGTTTATTTCTCCTAAAACAAATACATAGTTCATTCATCAATTTATTTGGTACAGAAAATATTTTCTGCTATATATAGTGCAGAAAATCCTATAAAAACTTCAGTACAGGACAACAGAGATGGGAGTTTGGGGAACTGGTTAGGTGGACAATACTAACAGCTGTCATGCCTGTCAGCAAAAGAAAATTTGGCATTCGAGAACTTAGTGTGTCACAGGGCATGTCAGGGTAACAGGAAATGGAAGAGGGGAGAAAGGCTTCCTCGCTGGAGGGAGCCGGGGGTGGCAACACTTCAGGCTTCTGGGTTGGCACTGGCCGCAGCCCCTTGCTCCCTATGTATCTTTTAAAACATGAATTCATATTATTTTCAAAAATATGAATTTATAAGTTTATTTAAAATATGGAGGTCTCAAGCTTTGGGCATGTTCATAATATTTCACGGTACGTGTACTTTTCCCTTTTATGAAAAATAAAAGCAATAGCAATAATTAAAAGAAAAGTGAGATGGAATTGTTAAAGTAACTTATCCTTCTAAGTGTGTGTTCCTTTTCTATAGATCTTGCTTCAAATTTTTTAAAGTGTATATAAAATGAGCCAAATATATGTTCAGTCAGCTTTAGTAATTTTAAATCATTATAAATTTTATTTTATTTTATTTTATTTTATTTCATTGATTTTTATTCCTGTATTTTAGGGACGGGTCTACAGGGTGTTCAGGGTCTCACTACTAGATGGGCTCCTAATGATTCTCCTGTCTACAGCCTCCCAAGTGCTGGGATTACAGGCGTGCGCCACCTCGCCCAGTCTCAATCGCAGTCTCAGTGTGCCCGGGGGTGGGACCAGCACCAGCATAGCAGGCCAAGGGGTTGGTTCTTTAATCCACTGAGCTATTTGGTTAGCACTCATTTCAAATTGTAAAATAAGTAGTTTGGATTATAATGTACTTTTTTTTAGTATCCATGACCAAGAGGAGAGTAATACAGAAATAAAGTAATAAAATATAGATAATTCATCTGTTATGGTTTGTATCTATATATAAGTTAAAGGTCTGCTCAAGTTCTCCAGTGCTTGTAGGTGGGCTCTTCAGCACTAGTTTGGTCGAGGGCAACTGATGCTGTATGGAGGGTGGGTGGTACTAAATCCGACCATTGATTGGTTTAACATAGTTCTGAGTGTCTGGATGGGATCCCCTTCCTGGACGTGGGTGGTACCAACTACAAGGCTTGTAAGCCTTTTTATCCCCACATGGGATAAACGCAAAGGCAGGTAGGTGCTGCTGTTTGCTGCTTGTCACTTGCTGCCTGCTTTGTCATGAACTGCTTCTCCTCTTCCATGCTCTGCCCTGAGTCAGCTGACTTTGGACTGAAACCTCTACCAACTGTGAGCTAAAATGGACTTTTTCTCCTTTAACTTGTGGGTGTCTTCTATCTTCTCCTACCAATTAGCAAAGCAATTAAGTACCATCTGAATGCAAATGTTTTCAATATGCAAGAAATAATTATACTATCATCACCAGTTTGATTATCATTGCAACTCCGTAAATAAAAGTAACAGAAAGTAAAAGTTCTCAATTTCATCAACACCATGGACTGTCTCTCCCTTAGTGGGACTCTCATGGAAGTGGGGTATAGGAATTTACAACTGAATTCATTATTAATTGTTGTGCATCACTGGTTAGAGAGACCTAAGAATAACAAAAACTTTCCAAGTAACAAGGGTTGGAAATGGATTTAAAATTTGTTTTGGAGGTGAAATCTTTTTTCTAAATTCTGCATATCCATGTGAGTGATTCAGTCTTGAGCCTTCAGACTCATACTCTGTTCTCGATTCCTTTATTGCTTGTCCTTAAACTCAGCTGTGACTCACCCTTGAGTCTTCCATTCATATTCAGTTGGCTGCAGAGGGAAGAGGTGAGACATACTTAGCTAGATCTATGCGTGTAGGTCCTCGAAAGTTAATCCAAGCCTCTGTATGGTTTCACCTACACCGAACAGTGAGACAGTCTGACTTTTCCCATTGGAGCCACCTGTCGGAGGATTCTCAGGAGGAAATGGAGTGTCATAAATAGGAGAAATCTTAAAGTACATATCCAGATCAGATCCTAATGCTCTGCATGCGGACGGCCACTTGGGATCTCCACTGTATGTGCTATAATGAGTAGCTGAGTATTTTAATGGTTTAATTATTTATTTGGTGCAGGGTCTCATTACAAAGATCATAGTGATATTCCTGACTCAGCCTCCCCAATCTCATCTGGGATTACAGGTGTGTGCCACTACACTCAGATTCAGTGGCCGGCACTACATGGGGTCAATATAGGACGTGCTACCAGGGCTTAAAACACGGTCCTTGCATTTTCCAAGCAGATGCTTAGACTATTGAGCTATCTCCCCAGCTCAGTAGCTGAATTTGAGAGTGGTTACATAGCTGCATTTTCCCCTATTTTTATTAGTGTGTGTGTGTGCATGTGCATATGCAGAGACTTGAATTCAGAACCCCACCTATGCTGAACATGCACCCTGCCACGGAGCCTCACCCCAGTCTTTGCTATCTAATCTATAAAAATAAAGTTTCTAAAAATCTGTTTGCATCCTTCCAACTTCTGGAAGTTGGAGTCATTACTCCCAAGATGATGACATTAGGAAGTGCAGCTTCACTAACTCATCATACTTCATCAAAGTGACCTCAGAGAGCTAACTAGTCCCATCTATTGCGTGAGGATGCAGTGAGAAGATATCTTAAAAATATCAACTCTCTGCTTGTCATACGACAAGCTTTAGCTTCACAGTCTTAGCTTTAATTTCTCTTACAAGTTTATCTTGTAGTCGGAACATAACGCTAACGACTTGAGAGGGCGCTATGTGGTGCCTAACCTGCCCTCAGGTATCATACAAGCAAAGAGGACTTTACTGCATGAAAGTCTACACCGATGATGTTTAGAAGATCTCAGAGTCTCTACCTCACTAAGTTACAAGACATGTGCAGCTGGCAAGGAACACTGTGATGGGAGGATGCATTTGATGGTTGTGTGGACACTTAAACTGGTTCATTAAAATCAGTTCATTGTCCCGTGGAACTCCTCAGCTCTGAGTCCCTGTAAAACAACAGCTACACATACAAGTCAATTGTGAGACATTCTTTCATTTCCTAGAGCTACAAGGTGGATAGCATATTTATTTAATCAGACCCATTAATACGCACAGATTATTGAAAAACATTAATTTAGCATTCATTGTAATGACAATATTCTTGGCACCTACACCATCTGCTTACTCAGTTACGGCATAAAATTAGAGTTGTCTTACAGACCGAGGCATGAAATATCTTCCTATTCATTTGGCATGATAAAAGGTACATTTCCAAAATCCTTTAGAGGTCTTAATATATCTATTTGACTTACGTACACTATCACAGTATCTGTTCTCAAAGCACAAATAAATAAGTAAATTAAATAAATTCTGGACCGACTAGATAGCTCAGTGGATTAAAGCACCTGTGTCGGTAGACGCAGGGACCAGGGTTCTATTCCCGGTGTGCCACGCCTGCCCTGCCTCCCCCACCCCTAGGCATGCTGAGACGGAGATTGAGCCTGTGCATGCCAGTAATCTCAGTGATTGGGAGGCTGAAAACAGGAGGATCGCTATGAGTCCAGTCTGTGTAGTGAGACCCTATAGACTGGGCACTAAATACATACATACATACATACATACATACATACATACATACACACATACATACATAAAATAAATCCAAGTCGTCATTCCTCATTGATGTCCTGCTCCATGGAACTCAACCTATCCCAACTCCCATAGAGCTCTGTGGGGCATTTAAGTTCTCCCACCTCAACCTTACCATTAAAAGCAAATAGTAAAATGTGAGATTATCAATGAGAGGTTTGGGTCGCTGACAACTTTTTATCATCTTAACGAGAGGTACACTCTTTTTGAGAATGTGCTCCTATTTGAATATGCACATCCTTCCAACTTGTGGAAGCTGAAGCTATAACTCCCACAGTGATGACCGGAGGAAGTGAAGTTTCGGTAAGTCACTGCACATAAGATTGACGTCTTTGTCCAAATGACCCCAGAGAGCTAACTGGTCCCACCTACTATGTGAGGATCCAGCGAGAAGATATTCTGGACAATAATAATAAGATCCTCACCAGCACTCAATTGGCCAGAACCTTGATCTCGGACTTTCTATCCTCCAAAGATGTGAGAAACCCATTTCTGGTTTTTGTCAGAAATCCAGGGTATGGAACTTTGTTGTAGTGGTCTGGACAAGCTGACAACGTGGGACTTATGAAAATGATCCCTAGTATCCATAGCCCTCTATCTACCTTTTTCCACTTCTAATCTTATAGTTCCATTATTACAGTAAGTCTTTGTTCTCTTTTGTTGTCAGGGGTGTTTGCTTGCCTAGCTGCTTCTTGTTTATCTTCTCTTTATAGAATATACACTGAAACCTGGGTTAGGCATCCTATGTACTTTATTTATTTAGTTTTTAATGATTTTTTTTGGCGGGGGGCTGGCTCACGATGCCTTCAGGGCAGGTCTGGCAAGGCTTGACAATATGGGGCTCGAACCACAGCATCCTGAGCCCTACTGCTTTGTCAAAGCAGTCACTTAAAGGACTGAGCTAATGGGCAGGCCCCACCTCCCCTGCGTACTTTATTCAACAGTATAAAAAAAAAAAAAAAAAAAAAAAAAAAAAAAAAGACCTGACCGATATGGAATATTCAGTAAGTATTTGTGCTTTGTTCTTTCATATGCTAGTACTTGAACATATCAGTGAAGAGCTCCCATAACATTTCACACCTTTGTGAGAATGATACAATTTAAATTCTCAGAATTTGGTGCAAATGCAATTATTATTCCATGATTACTATGTAAATTTTCTTCTCAATTCACTGAGTTTGAAGATTCGCTGTTTCTCTTAACTCTCTTAAAAATGCAGTATTCTCATATTTCTTTTCATACTACCAATTTTTGCTATGTAAACCCAGAAACATAATTGGACAACGATCATACAAATTTCTTCCTAAGACCATCACAGGTTTTATAATACTATGCATGTTAGTTCAGGTATTTTCCACTTCAAAAGGATTTTATTTTTAAAGTGGGAATATACTATATCCTATTTTCTCCTTCTTCTATGAGCTCAGAGTCTGAGTTAGTTTGGATAAACTATGTTTCTGAAGCTTTTCCAAACTGCTTGAGTCAACAAGCTAGACATAACTGTAAATCTTGGGAGAACTGCCTTTTTGTACTCTCATATCTAGTTATGGCTGGGAATAGCAAAAGAACATTCCTTCTTTCATCGGGCTGGCTCTTGCATTTTCTGTCTTGGCCAGCCCCCAAAGGTGAAGGCAGATCTCTGTCACATAACAAGTCTTCTGGAAAAGGTGCTGCTCTCAGACTGAGAGAAGAAAATATTTCATGAGTTCTTTTTTCTAAATAGGTATGCTTGTGGCTACCTCGCCGCTTCATGGCCTCCGCGTAAGCAGCAGCCGTGTTTTCTCCAGCTGATAGATGATACCTGACTTTTTATAGTTTATGACATTTCAGAGATTTCTGTGGTTTCTCCACTCATCTCATCACTCAGAGATAGTGATAAGAGAAAAACTACTCAAGCATGAGTTGTAAATGCAAACTTGCCAGAGTCGTGAATTGCCTAGTGATGGAATATGCCAGAAAAACTTAGGGGGTAAAGAACATGTTTGAGATAAATGTATCTCTCACACTTCAGTTCCAACTTAGAATCATGCTGCTTAGCTTAGTGCTTTTTTAATTTAGAAAACCTATGCAAAAGTTTTTCCCAATCTATTGAGTCCTTCCAGGGTCAACTATACTCTCATGGCAAATCAGCAGTGACCTGCTATAATTCCTTCACATATCCAGTCACTTAACGACATGTGTTGAGTGTCAAATCTATCAGGAAAGTGAATCTCAAATAGTGCATATGGAAAGAGTTAGAAACACATCCATTGCTAATGATACTAGAGTCTTAAGTAACATAAAGAGGTACACCTGAGATGTTTTAGAAACAGCTGCAGAGTCAATGTTTACTAAGGAGCCACATTTCCAGGCGATATCAACACAACACAGTTTGGAAACAGTTGGAATTTTATCAGGACGTGATTGTTTAGAAACAATAATTTCCTATATGCAGTGAAGCGTCATGGACGTGCCATGAGTTTTTCAAAATCCCAGGGTAGAAAGAGAGTTGACTCAGAGAATCTTAAGGAAGTAGGTATAAACCCTGATTTAGAGGGAACCAGAAGGATCCCTTCCTGACACTTTCTGGTTATTTCTTTAAGATCTCACTTTAATTAGGGAGGTCTTTTAGATCCTCAGAGCAGTTATTTGCCTTCAGGGCCAAAATTAACATGCAACTCTAGAAAGGAGGATGTCGTAATAGCTTTCATTTATTCAGAGCAGCATAGTGGTGTAGAAAGCACACTTTATCAGAGGTAGGAAGATGCCATGGAAACTTTGTCCCATTGCATGAGGTTTCCCTCGGGAAATCTCAGAATCCACCACACATATCAGTGACAGGTATTTAACAGTGGAGTAAAGAATGTAAGCATGCGAGAAGAATACATTTATTCAGATATGGAATTGTACAAAATTAGTAATCTTATTTTGACCACTTAGTATATAAGGATCATGCATTCATGGGATTCCAAGGAAGTAAGAGAATCCTGAATTATAACACAGATTTCTGATTGTATAAATCATAATGATTGCTAGATAGATTGGCGGTGGCAATTGAACACACAAACACACACACGCATACACACGCACAGTTTAGCATACCACAAAATTAGACATAGAAGAGTTTTAAAGGGCTACTGGTGTTAGAAAGGATAGGTTTTGGTGGTATAACATTTATGTAATAACTTTTATATTCTTATGTTAAATACAAATTAATATTTGGCCATTAAACCATGTTGAAGGCTGAAATGTAACATTGCTGTAGAAGAACTGCAATGCTTTGGGCTGTAAAATTGTTATTTTTTGCTTCCTGTTGGCTACAGGATCAATAGCCAGCCTTTCCAAGTGAATGTTTAAATGTTTATACACCAGAGTTCAAGTCCCTGCTGTACCTCAGGCTAGCTTCAGCTACACTTAGTTGGATGGTTTAAAAAAATAAAAATAAACTGCTTAAAATCAGGATCATAATAGTAGCAGCTGCATCCTCAGGCTGGAGGGCTGGAGTGAATCACAGCAGTACAGTGTATCACAGGAACTCCTCAGTGCCTATACAATTCATACCCCTTAGAAAACAAGGGCATCAGAATCCACAGGGAGAACATTCTAGCAAAAACTCCTTGGAGAACCTTAGCACGGGTGTCCATTTTCAGTGAAGAAAAATTCTTTATGAACCAACTTTGCATGTTCAAAACTGTAATGATGGTAACAATTTATTAAGAATTAATAATGAGCCTTCTTTTGGAAACACTTGGCAGGATATTTTAAGAACTTAAAAATCTTTAACCTATAGTTCCAACAATTCCCCTGATGGGAGTGTACCTTAAGGAAAGCAGGTACCTTCTCTGTGTATGCTATTCCCGTAACCCGGTAGCCAGCTCCACTCTTCATTTGGAAGCGTGTCTACAGCTGCCCTGTGGAATGGCCTTGGTGAACTTTTCCTGCCTCATCTTTGGCAGGAAATTATTTGCCATATAAAGCAGGAGAAACAGCCCAGCTGTGTCAAACTAGAATCCAGCTGCCTTCTCTGCAAACATTTCCCAGGGCTAAAAGCTTGCTTTAGGGTTTTTTAACACACAAGAGTCCCATCTCTACCCTCGGAGCCATAGAGTTTATAATGTAACACCTGTCTCTTGATTCCATGGGTAAGCCCGACCAGGTTCAATACGAATGTTCCTTCTCAGGCTGAGGGTTCTGTAAATGTGTTTTGGCACATTTTTTATATCTAAAACTGCCACAGTGTTTTTATACTTGGAGTGTATATGTGTCATTTCAGCACCATTAGAGGCATAATACCTTCTTTGTTCTGCTTTCTTTGTTCTTTGCAAATAGTATTTATTATCTCAATTATGAAGGTAATGCATATTTACTAAAAAAGAACACAGGAAATACATAAAGAATAAGGAGGGAAAATAAAATCATACATTAGGTTGTAAAGTCTAAAATCGCTCTTGGGTAGGTTCAAAACAAATGGATAGTGCTAATTTCATATGATTTAACTTAATATAATGTTATTATTTAGTAAGAATCACTATTAATAGTTCACTATATTTCACTTTGATGTTTTTAGGCATGCAGTTTTACATAGATTCAAAGGATTTCCATATGGCCCAGCAAAGTCATGAAGAGATTGCTGTTGAAGCCTTGGCTCAAAATAAGAAATGTACTCAAAAAATCTGCACTCTAGAAAATGAGCTTTGAGAAAGTCGTAAAGAAATCCAAAATGGACATTGTGGCTCTCTGGTTATACTATTGGAAATGATTCTTTTCAAAGGATATCTGCAGTGACAGTTGCTAATTATTGAGCATTGTCCTGTGCAATATACTGAGGGATCAGTGACATTTCTGCTGTGGTAGACAAGGTTAGTGTCTACAATTGAACAGAATTGTGCATAGCGTGTTGTCTAGGATTGGATGGTTCCTGCCCTCTCTTGCTGCTCAGCGGCTCCTGTGGCAGTCAGCTTGTGTGGCAGTGTCACAGCATGGCCACAAAATTCTTCAACATTCCTTCTATTGGTCTTATTGCCAAACTTTGAAGCATGTCTATAATGAAAGGCAGAGATGTCAAATAATTTATGATCATGTTATAAAACTGGAATATGGGCTGGGGAAATCACTCAGCAGTCTAAGTACATTCCTGGCAAGCACAAGGACCCAGATTTGATCCCCAGTACCCCATACCACACGCCTGGTATTACAGGTGTACTGGGCTAGTCACCAAAACTGGGCACGGTGGTGCATGCCTGTAATCTCAGTGCTAGGGAGATTGAGACAGGGAATCATTATGAGTCCAAGCTACATAGTGAGACAGTGTACCAGATAGATAGGTAGATAGGTAGATAGATAGATAGATAGATAGATAGATAGATAGATAGATAGATAAAAGACATAGGCTGAAGCAATTTTGTAAAATGAACTTCTATTTTATGTATTACCAACATGTAAATATCAAGAAAAAAAGGAAGAATAAGCTTCTTTTCTCTACTGCACTGCCTGGCATTGAATTGGAGTATGACAGTGGCAGCTTCAAACCATAAAGTTGAAAGGAAGTAATGCTGTGTGTTTTTCAAACTGGGTCATTAAAAAAATCATCTCCTGCCCTGTCTCTAAGAACACTTACTCTTGCAGGGCTAGGCCACTATGCAATCAGTCTGACCACTTTGGGACCACTGTGCTGGAGAGAACACGTAAAGTTGCCACATGTGGAAGCCACAGGAGGGACTCGGATGACAGGAAGGGAGAGTGCCTGGGAAGCATTCCAGTCTGCCCAGAACCTAATTGCACAAGCCATCCCAGTGTGGTCCCAACTATCGTATCCAAATTGCCCAAAGTAAAGTCTTAGCAGTGAGATAAATAATTGTAGTTGTTCAAACCATGACATTTTGGCAGAGTTTTAAAAGGAATAATAAAATGTTGAGCCCTTATACTACTGGTCTTCACAACTTGGGAAGTTATGGCAGAGACAGTGTGAGGCTGGCATCCAGAGAGGCAGCAGGACCAAATTTTCAGTAGAGACTTCAAACTAGCTGATTAAATTTCCTGATTGAAAATTCTGAGTTCTTATGTCAATAATTAAACAGTTGAATCCGTAGAGAGCATGAATAAGCAGAGGGAAGAGAACATATACATTTATGTGCTGTCCATGGTAAGGCCTTCAGGAAGAATGCTGAATTGAAAAGAACAGCTAAAACTAAAAAGATCCATCAAGAAAATGGAGATCTGAACTTATCAGATATTTTGATTTGAATCTAAACTTTTCATTCTGTATTATCTTTTCAGACTACCTGTGGATTTTTTTTTAACCTGCCATCAACCCAAATCACATCTATATGAGAATTACAGAAAAGTGGCTCTTACTGTAGACACTTTATCATTGCATGCTGGAAAATTTTCATAACACAGAAATCTTCATGGTGTATGAAAGTAAACAGAGCCTGTAGATTTATGTGTGTATCAAGTCTTCACCATATGCTGCATGCCCTGTGTGGTCTAGACTCAGGCAGGGACTCACTCTTCTGCCATCTCTTCCTTAAATCTCCACAGTCCTTCAGCCTGCTTTGGCCTTGGATGACATAATAAGCCAGTTTGGCAATGTGTTTATTGGTTTCTTAGGAAAGAACAACATAATCACACCAGTGTGAGGTCGTTCACTTGTCCTGAACTAACCATGACTGCATCTCCAACGTGACTACAGTTCTGCCTTAGGAAATGTTCTGGGACTGGGTTTCAGTCAGGCTTTATGTATGAAGACTAAGTCTGCTGTACCTCAAAGTCATCATTCCCATGAGTATCCAGCTTCTGCAAAAATATTTCTTGCCTACCTTTTTAAAAAACGTTCATACTTTCTTTACCAAGTTTTTTCAGGAGAACGATATATTTACTTATTTAATTAGGGTTTTAATGCTATGACGAAATGTGATCACAGAGGTATGTGCCAAAAGACACTACTGTCTTATGGTTCCATGTACAGATTGTCTCTGAAATTGGGTTAAAAGTTAATTTACCAGGCTGCTGGCCCTAGATCATTAGTCACAGTGGCCTAAGTGCATTCTCTTATAATTCAATATCAAAGAAATTGCTTTTATGGCATTAAGTATATTATATTCAAAATTATATAAATTATTGAAAGACTATGCCTACTGCCAAGATGTAAGACAGTTCACATGAATAAAGTTCGGTTTTAAATTATTCACTGGAAAAAAAGGCAGTCTCTTGACAGAGATTGTTTTATACTGAGGCTAGCTTCTGGGATTTACATTTAAATATGAATCACACAACTGAAAATTTTGGATACTCATTATTTTCCTGGCCTTGAATAAAAGAGGTTTATCTCTTTAACTCTTTAATTCCCTCAAGTGGATTAAGCATTATATACTGTCTTATGTAGAGACGTTGTTCTAATGATCATTATCAATAGAAGGAAAATTATTCTTACGTACTCTTAATTGGCTGTGATAAAATCTTATGGAGGAACCACATATAAAAAATAAAATTTGGGATGCTACTTTAGTACTTTGGATGGAAAAGAAAAACTATCCAATCAAAATATGCTTTGTTTTGGTTTAGATCTAAAACTCCCCTTCCAGTTTCCTGTTCCCAGTGGGGGATTTGTGAGGGCAGTTGGGCCATGGGGGTCCTGCACCCGCCAATGAACCTCTCCAAGACTGAGGGCACAGTGCTACGTGCCTTTGCACATAGGCCTGGTTGGAGGACTGAAGTCTCCGGGAGAGACCACAGAGTGCCGGCGAGGGTGGGTGGCCTTCCCCAGCTCCTCCTCCTGTCTCTTCTTCTGGGGAGTGAGCACTGCTTTTCCCTCACGCCCTTCTGTCATGATATTTATGCTTCAGTGCATGGACTAAACCCACTGAAACTTTGGGTCAAAATGACCCTCTCTTCCTTTAAATTGTGATTGTCATGTTCTGTATGTCCTGTATTTTGTCTTTGTGACAGTTCAAGCTCATGGTATTAAGGTTACCTGATCAATAGATTGAATATATATATATATATATATATATATATATATATATATATATATGTATTAGCTATCTAATTATATACATAATTGTGCTGGTATGGCCTGTGCATGAGTCTTACAACATCATTATGTTCCTCTGTTAAACACTTGCATATGATAATTAGGAGAAAATCTTATTATACAGAGGCTAACATCAAAAGTTTTCTCTTACTCCTTTATATAGTAATAGTCATCTGGTTTAAAAGTTTTATTTAACTCTTGCTATGAGCAGGGGACTATGATAAATGTCAGTGATTTAAAATTCAATAAAATAGAGTTTCTGTTTTCTGGTAGATTATATATTGTGGGAAAAATTGACATTGAGATAAATTAAGAACACCACGAGTCATATGGCAGTTCCAGTCCAGTTGTAAGAGAGACATGGATGTGAATCATTTTTAGTCTTAAGGGGAATTCAACCAAGCCACATGAAGATGGGAGGATGGCAGTACATATACAAAGAAAATTTTTTAAAAAATTCATATCCTCTGACTGAGTGATAGAGTGCATTCCAGGTGGAGTGACTCATGTGTGAGGTCCATAATTAGAAAAGGTCACACCATTGGTAGACCTCAAAGTCAGACACATGGCTGCCGTACTGGGTTGCACTACTTTGTTGATCTTGCCTAAAATTGTTCTGTATTCACTTTCCAACCACAGATTTTCTTTTCAAATATTTAAGAAGTCAGGTGAATGCAAGAATCATTATGCACGGCTCCTGAGTACCTTATGGGTTCATACACACAGCACAGTAAATGTTCAGAAAATGTTGATTATTTTCATCAGTTTTAAATGCTCCTTATTTGGGGAATTACACTTTAACACATTTATAAAAAACCATTCTCCTTCATATTAATTACTACATTCTGAGAAGCATAAATGCTTTATAATCTCTGCCACAGAATTAAAATAGATTTTGAATGAATTATCCCCTAGGCTATCAAATAAAAGAGAAAAAAAAAGCAGTGGATTGCTTTAGCTTCTCCAAGGAACTAGGTATGTTACATATTTTCATATCCCTGTGGAAAACAAAGTATCATGAATTTTTATTTGGCTCTGTAGATACTATCATATTCTAATTTTTAGAACTTAAAATGTAGTTAAAAATACAGTTAAAGCAAAATATATGCATTCCTTTGGGCATGTGTGTTCTATAACTACCTGTCCAACCCATTGATCTTTCTTATTTTGAATATTCCAGTCTCCCTAGTGCATAATCCTCTGAAACAAAGTCAAAGTCTCTCTTTCCTTTCTTTGAAAGTCCGTGTAAGCAACACAGTAGTGATAGTTCTTCCTAAACCTAAACCTCACTTTATAATTACATATCATTGTTTCACTATTGTGAATATAATGGAGGGATTAAAGTATTGAAATTACATCTAAAATTTGGGTTTGGGTTTTGAAAGAAATGAATACAAAGGATTACTTAGGTCAAAATCACTAAACTTACATTTTGAGGATGTTAACCATCTTAGCAGATAAAAGGTTCACTATGAAAATTTTGACCACACACAGATTTCAGGAGCAACATGACTGCTTGAAGTAATAGGCAAAGCAATAAAATGAAGTGTTAATAAGGATTTCACTCAGCCGAACAATCTCAACTAGCTAAGCCACAACCAGTAGTCTTGGGGGTGAGCTCATGTCAGCATGAAAATTGTTGCTAAAGGGGTCCTAGAAGAATCTATATTGGGTTATTTCCTTTGCTCAACTTTAAGCAACTCAGAGAAACTCTTGGAGATGTATTTACTGATGTAACTGCTAGAGGTCATGTTTCCCATTAGATCACCACAATAGTGAGCAACCGACTTATAAATTCACAACTAGAGGTGAAGAAGTAAAAAATGTTTTCATATAATACCATGTTTGGGTTCTGATGAAGAACTGAGAACAAATGTAAGGAAAATACTTGGAGTGACTTGTACACTTATTCCAACTTAATTTAGTGAACAAAATGATGCTACACTGGTCACCAAAATGAAGTATTCTAAATAACAATTGACTAAATTTGAAGCAAACTATTTTATGAAAAAGTAATCTTCCTATCATCAAATGATTTTCAGAGGCTATGAAAGACAGTAAATGTCCAAATTAAGTACACTTCAGGTGTTTTCAACTGTGGTATGCCTTGACTCCTGCCTATGCCATACAATCGTGTGTGTGTGTGTGTGTGTGTGTGTGTGTGTGTGTGTGTAAGTAAATAAGAATTAAACATCCTGAACACATTAAAGTGACAGGATTATTAGATATGAGAAGGACAGAGATGTGGAAAGCCCTTAAGCTTGGAACCATAGTGTCTCTACCATATGGCTGGAAGGTAATTGGAGAAGTGGAGGAGAAAACAAGATTAAACACAACAGGAGGGAGAAGAAATGAACAAATCCATGAAAGAGAAGCATTAGAATGTCCCTTTATACTGCCATTAAGAATAATAAGTATGGCCTTTTGGCTCTCTGAGCAGCACTATGGTGGTAGGCAAGAACAAGCACCTTATGAAAGACAGCAACAAAGGAGCCAAGAAGAAAGTGGTTGATCCATTTTCTGAAAAAGACTGGGATGATGTGAAGGTGCCGGCTACGTTCAACATAAGAAATATTGGGAAAACATTCGTCACCAGAACTCAAGGAAGCAAAATTGCATCTGATGGGCTCAAAGTTAGCGTGTTTGAAGAGAACCCTGCTAATCTGCAGAATGGTGAAGTTGCCTTTAGAAAATTCAAGCTAATTACTGAAGATATTCAGGGCAAAAACTGCCAGACTAACTTCCATGGCACAGACCTCACCTGTGACAAAATGTGCTCCATGGTCAAAGAATGGCAGACCATGATTGAAGCTCATGTGGATGTCAAGACTACTGATGTTTCTTTGCTTCAACAGTTCTATGTTGGCTTTACTAAAAAACGCAACAATCAGCTACGAAGGACCTCTTATGCTCAGCACCAACAGGTCCACCAGATCCGGAAGAAGATGATGGAAATCATGACCCGGGAGGTGCAGACAAATGACTTGAAGGAAGTGGTCAATAAAGTGATTCCGGACAGCATTGGGAAAGACATAAAAAAGGCTTGCCAATCTATCTACCTTCTTCATGATGTCTTTGTCAGAAAAGTAAAAATGCTGAAGAAGCCCAAGTTTGAATTGGGAAAACTCATGGAGCTTCATGGTGAAGGTAGCAGCTCTGGAAAGGCTACTGGAGATGAGACTGGAGCTAAAATTGAACTAGCTGATGGATATGAACCACCAGTGCAAGATTCTGTTTAAAATCCAGATTTTTCATAGTGATATAAAGTCCTATTTGTGATGGGAAAAATAGTAAGTACAGTGTTTCCTCTTTTTATAAAAATTTAAAGCAAAATACTGTAAATAGGAAAAATACACTGGTTTATAATGTGAATGAAAATTAGAGAACACCTTACTCATGGGAATCCTGGAAGTTGGTAAAACCAATGATGGAAAATTGCTGGCTGGATTTACAGGAACTCTACAAGTTGCATATTAAACAAGGTCAATATTAAATGACACAATATTAAATTAAATTACATACAGAATGAAAGTTTTAAAAACTCAAAAGGTATCATTTCCTCAAAACCCCATTCCACTCGCCCCTGCATGTTCTCCTAAGGTTACTTCCTTTCCTTGCAGTTCTGTGGTGGATACGCTGGTGTGTTTCTTCTATTCTGTCTGAGCTATAGTTGGTGATGTTATG
This sequence comes from Octodon degus, assembly GCF_000260255.1. Taxonomy (NCBI): domain Eukaryota; kingdom Metazoa; phylum Chordata; class Mammalia; order Rodentia; family Octodontidae; genus Octodon; species Octodon degus. The sequence continues at coordinate 9,899,269 of NW_004524633.1, forward strand.
GTCATTGAATGAACTCAGACACTGGTGCTTTATTTCCATCTTGGAAGCTGCAAATCCTACAAATGATAGTTTTGCAACTCCTACAAGTCTTAGAGGAGTGGTTACTAAATATTTATTAGTAATCTACTGGTCTTTGTTCATAGGTAAAGGATTTATGGTAAGAGCTATTCATTTCAAAACTATGCAAATATTTCTTAATAATATAATATTCTGTAGTGTTCTTTCTAACTGTGAATGATCTGATATGAAGAATAAAAAAAAATCAAGGTCGTGGCATTGTCCCCAAAAGTCTAGAGCCTCTAAGAGAGAAAACAAGTGACTGCACTACAGAACATTCTGAAGGCTTTAAGGAGTCAGGGGAAAAGATTGTGGCATTCAGGTGAAGAAAGATAGATGCCCTTGAGCTATAAGTAGGCATCAGGATGGCTAGTAGAAGAGACTAGTCAAAAATTCTTCTTTAGAAGAGACCTTGACAGTTTCCTATCATCTTGTTTTGAAATTGTGTATAATATTTGCTATTTTTTAAATTCTATTTAACATAAAAAAGAAATATCTTGCACCGGAAAAAAAGAAGAAGACAAAATCCGAGTTAAGCTTTGGATAATAGAATAAATTTGAACTTGAGAAGTGTGGAAATAAACAACTATGCAAACACATAGGTCATATTTGTAAATCCAGCAGTTCAGTCATGAAAAAAAACTGGTTGTAAACAAGACTAAAAAGGTAGGATGAGAATAAATTATGGAGGATCCTGAGGTAAGTACTGCTAAAATACACAAACAAATGCAAAAACAAACATAGTCTAAGTGGTTATATATTGTTTTCTCTCTGAGGGCTTAACGTGTAATACCTCCAAATAAGTTCTTGGAATAGAAAGAACATTTGATTAATATCTTCATGAGGAAAGCATCACTTTGTGCTATCTGAAACTCCACTGGCCGTTTTCCTGTTTGCTTACCCCTATGATATGAATATTCCATCCGGTATTTATACTTAGGCACTTTCGCTGTGGGTTTGCTTACATTATCGCTGTCACAGTCTATGCATCCAGATTGATGTCAGTATAAACAGATGGAGATGTGTTCTCAGCTGATGAGTAACAGAAGAGCCCTTCTTATCCTGCTTCTCCCAATACCAAACCCACACACCCTCTGCCCAAGCTTCTCTTTCCCAGCACATTTCTCTTTGAATTGTTTTTAATCTCCAGGGAGGGGATGACCCACTGCCTTTCAAGCATATTGCAAAAGCAGCACTGACTAAGTAGATTTTACCAATCAGTTATTCTATTGAAGAAAACATGTACCAAATGACAGCAGAGTCACCAGCTGATGGGAAGATTTATCATGTATATAACGTTGTGCTTTTGTTCAGGAGTCAGCAGAATTGCATGATGCCTGCACTAGCTAGTGTTTCTCTCAGGCTGGGAACTCTTAACACTGATATGGGAAGTGGAAAAGACTGAATGGTGCATTTGCTACTGAGGGGTACTTTTTAAAAAAGGATTAAACACAAATGTATAGGACAAAGTGCAACTTTTCCTTTGTAGCAGGGAAATTTGTGCTTTTATTGATGTGGCAAGGCTGCTAATTGATCATCAAGCTCATTTCCTCTTCTGGGCAGACAACTAGATATTGCTTCCCAGAATCCCTTGTAGTTATGACTGAATTTTAAACAATGAAACATGAGCAGAAGTAATATGTGTTACTTCCAGGCCTGGCCACAAAGTTCTCCCATGGGACACCCTCACCTCTTTTTCCTACTGACAGAGGCATGTGGCCTTGACAACCGGAAATCACATTTTGCACATTTTTCAGATGCAGAAATGCAAGGGAGAAGACAACTCTCACTAGACAGTGTAGGCTGCCCATAAGGAACAATTTATTTTAATGTTCTTTCTATTGGCAAGAAATATGCAATAGTCCCAGCCAATTTTGTAGAAAAGATCAACAAATATTTAAAGAAGAAATTTGTTATGTAACACAATCAAAAGAAGATTCAATATTCAAATCTTAAGGCAATAACTGTGATCATATTAACCTATTTCCCACAATAAAATGAGGAAAACAGAGTCAGTTCTCATTTTATGAAAGTGATGTAATACTATATTAAATAAGGACAAAGACTATACAACAAAAGTAATTTCATTTATGAATACAGACAAATTTTAATTATAATATTCAGTTCATCAGGTGAATCTAGTAATGCATTTAAACATTATTCCTAAGTAAGATTGCTTATCCTAGGAATGAAAGGGTTACTGAATACCACATTTCATATTTTATAGAAACATTGAAGTTGATATATAAGTTGTGTAAGGTCATACTAATGCATGTTGAGCCAGTATTATATAAGAAATAGTACTGTAATTTATATATATTTCACATTAGTGATATAAAGTTTATGTGACAAAAGAATGTAACTAAATAATTGCCCATTGTCATTAAGTGGGAAGTGTTATTTGTTTAGTTAAAATTCATACCTAGTAAGAAAACCTACTTTCAGTGGTTTTATTTTATATTGCCCTGGAGTTACAAGCCAGATCACAAGGATTTAAAAATAAATAAGAAGTAGAAGTACTAAGCATAAAGGCACAAAGAAATCCGCTGATAGATAATGTAATTGTTTTGTAGATTGTTCAAGAGAAGTTACATACTATTAGAATGGTTAAGAGAATTTAGATAACAAAAAGATAATTCTTCACAAAGTAAATATACACATTTAATGCAACTACAATTAAAAATCCATTTTATTTAGAGAATTAAAGATGACTAATCAATATAGGAGACAAAAAAGATCAAGGGTAGCCAAAACACATAGTCTGAAAGCAGACACTAGCAACTTATCCCCTGGTGCTCTCAAAACTATCATGCTAAGCTAAAAAAAATCTTCAGACTAGAGTGAACACAAGAGTTACACATACGAGACGGTGTGCACAGAAGCCTTGCCCCCACAGCTTTAATATGTCATTGAGATATTACAAAATAGAGAAATGAGATTCAATCAATGGTACTAGATAATTGATATCCGTAGGAAAAGGATGCCTGTGACTTCTAACATCATATTTTACAGAGAACAAAGATGGACATACATCAAAAGCCTGACTATCAAAACAAAACTTGAAAATATTTAAACAGAATTAATCCGTGATACTGATGTTGGAAAATAGTTGAACATAAGAGAGAGACCGCAGTGAAAGACATTGACTATATTCAGTTTAAAAGTGCAATATTTCTTGATGTGTAAAACATTATATGTAAATTTAAGCAAAGGTTCGGATTTGTAGGGTGTACTTCAAGTAGACGTAAGCAAATACAAGACTATTCTATTAACATAAAGAAGTTTAGCAGTGAGGAATAAAATGAGCTGATGAAAACACGAATGCGAATGTCCATTTTGTGTCTGTGTATTCAAAGTGGTTGGGATAGATATATAGTTGCATTCTCTTAATGAATAGAATGATTTGTTCTAATGATGTTTGTAAATAGGATCACAAGTCCTCATCTTGTACAGCAATTGACCACTAAGAAGAATATATGCAGTGTATTATTTGTTGAAACTGTACTTCCAATTTGATTTGAAACTGTCTCATTGCTATCTGTTTATCAATAAAACTTTGAAAAGAAAAAAAAGCAGACAGGAAGAATGGATCAAGAAACAAAAGCTAACAATATACTCTACAAAAAAAAAGATTCTATATCATGCGGTTTTCAAAAAAAAAAAAACACGAATGCATGATAGTATGAAATTATAAAAAATGAAAATGTCAATTGATAATTCCATGAATTACCTGAGAAGAAGTATGTCTTCCCACTTAGTTAAGTTGAATAAACACACTTGGCTTGTATCTGTATAACGAAGTTCTAAATATGACTCCTTTAATGCTGAAAAGTTGTGATCAGTGTCTCTTACTATGTTAATAACATCAAGTCTTGGATTGGGTTGTTTATTTGTAATTAGATTAATAAATATATTTGTTATATCAATAAAACTTAAAAATAAAAATAAAGTAACTTAAAATCAATAGTTTACAACTTCAAAATTTAGATTATCAAGTTGATGCAGTTGTTATAAAATGAAAATCCTACACTGCCGAATGCAATGTAAACCTGCAAACACGTTGAAACCACTAATAAAGTTGCAGGTATACATACACACCGTGGAATTTCATTTCCTTGTGTTTGCATAACCAGAGCCTTGTTACTTCAAAATATGGCCCTGCATCATCTGGAGACAAGGCACAAGTGCAGACTCCCAGATACAGGCGAATGCTTTATATCAAAGACTAACTCAACAGGATCTCTAGGCAGTTTATGTGCATTAAAATTTGAGAAGCACTGTGCTCATCTGAAGCAGTACATTTCAGTACTGGATGCACTTTAGGACCACCTGGGATGTTTTTAAACATTCAATTGGATGGATCCTTCTCCAGACAGTCTGAAATGCTATCCGTGTCTCTACTGTACATCCAAAAATTTCCCAGAGCTTTGTACTATGCAACATAAAGTGTGTGCTACAGAAAGGCCTTGCATAGGCCCGGTGAATTAGGGTGATGCACCACGTGATGATGGGACAAGTTCTTAGAGGCGTGGCGATGGGCACCTTTATCATTGTGCAAGTATCACAAAGTGTACTTGCACAGACTAAGTGGTAGAGGGCAGAGGGGGACTCCTGGTACAATCAGGAGGTGTGACAAACACAAGATGGATAATGGTGCAGCTGCTTAGCATATAGTTAATGTAGTCAGCTTTTTTCATATAAGTACAAGGAAAATAATGAGAAAATGTGTGGTAAATAAATAACCAGTATCATAGTCATTTATTATCATTAAACATTATTTAGTATTTTGTTCTTTACATTACTGTCCCTGCTTTTATGCAATTGGTAGAAGAATGGGGCTGTTTAGAAACAAAAGTGGGGAATTTATGTCACAATGATGTAGCCTGGTCACTAGGAAATAAGGACTTTACAACTCCATTATGATCTTAGGTAACTACTGTTTTACATGTGAACTTCAAAAATAATAATACGCACATGTTTGTATGACAAACAATGTATGATTTGTCAAAAAAATCTGAACAAATCCTAAATGTCTATGGATTTTACAATGAAACTAGAACTCTCAATTCAAAAAAAAAATTACCTACATCTCTGCTATCAACTTGTGTAATAAAATGCTTGGTGGAAATAGCCCTTTTAAAAAGAATCATGCATTAGAGAAATATGTTATTTTGTAGATTACTATAGGATAGAGCTATACTTGTTATGAAATAGGAGATACAATATAAAAAATATGGACCCACTTAGAGACAACCAAGCAACATATAAGGGTTCGTAGAATAAATATTTAGTGTAATCTAAATGTTATTTCTATTTAAAAGTTGAATCAAATCAATATCATCAAAAGGATAAATCTGTACATTGATGTAATATTATCTGTATTTTTCGAATATTATATAAATCACAAAGTTTAATGAAAATATAAATTCAAAAGTTCCAAGGAGCTTAATTCATGAGATTTTATGAACCTGTAAATATAATGAAGAAGAAACTCTTTGGTAAAATGAGCGTTAAATTGATATGGACTCTCACTGTTCATAAAATTATTTAATAGAAATCATAAATATCAGTTA
>NW_004524633.1:9905723-9907145 GCF_000260255.1 Octodon degus
TTGCACCTGCCAGGCAGATGCTTGAAGACCTGCTAAATGGGTAGGGGACCAAGAGCTGGGGAGAGGGGAATGCAAAGTGGATGCAAAAAGAATTAAGATGTTTTCTGTATGTGTATCAATGCCCCATAGTGAATGTAATCATTATGGACAGGAAACAGATGTTTATAAAATTAAATACATTTTAAAATATAAACAACATTCTAGACCCCAACCGTTCATCACACAATGAACAACAACAACAACAAAAAAAAAAATGGTTCAAAGAACTAAATGATAAAGAATACTTAATCTTCTAAAATATAAAATAGTTAAAGCTCTTGTAGTTATCAGTGTAGGCAAAGACATTCTGAACAGAACCTCAGGGGCATGGGACATAGTACCAAGAATCAGCAAATGGCCATAAGAAATTAAAAAGCTTCTGCACAGCAGAAGAACCAACAGAGTGAAAAGAAATCCTATGTGATGGGAAAAGATTTAGTAATGTATTCCTCAGACACAGCACTAATATCTAGAATATATAAAGAACTCAAAGAAAAATTAGATCTCCCAAAATAAAATTCCCTATCGCAAAAAAGGGTAAGTGAAATGAACAGACACATAAAAATAAAGAAGTAAAACTAGCCAGTGAAAACTAGAAAAAATGCTCCACATTGCTGACCATTACATAAATGCAAACTAAAATGACAGTGAGATGCCACACAACCTCAGAAAGGATTGCCATTATCGAGAGATCAAATAACTACAAATGCTGACAGCGCTGTGTAGTAAAAGAAGTCCACACTGCTGGTGAAAATGTGAACTAGAAATAAAGAGTATGGAAATCGGTATGGAGATTGCTCTAAGAACTAGTATTAAAATACCGTTTACCTCAGCTCTTCTTCTTCTAGGTATCTTCCCCGAAGAGGTAAAAGCCTGTTTGGATGATGCGCGCATACCGGAGTTTAGAGAAGCACAATTCATGCCAGTAATAACTGCTTCTTGAGAGTGCCTTATGTGTCTACCCACAGATGATTGGATAAAGAGAGTGCGGCACGTGGACTGCTGGTGCTCTGCATGCCACAAAAGAAGACAAACTTGGAGGGAAGTGGAGGCATCTGGGGGCATATTTTTAAGTAAAACAAGTCAAAGACAACTTAAATATCATGTGGTTCCCTTTGCACGAAAAACCCAAATTATGCAGAAGGAATGAAGTGGAAGACAGATTGGGAAGTAGAGAGCTAAAGCTTCCAATGCAGAGGGGATCAAGAGTAGAGGGGGGAAGGGCAGGAGGGTAAAGGGGAGAGGGAAGGACCTCGGCTGCCCTGTGTGGCTTGGCTGACTGCACACAGCACTGTTATGTAAGCAAAATGTACTGCATGCACACACTGAGACATTTTAAAAATACATGTGGTTAAAAGACAAATAAGGGGGGCCGGGGAGATG
>NW_004524633.1:9908705-9953733 GCF_000260255.1 Octodon degus
TTGTTTATTTGGTTGTTTTGTGGAGCCAGGGATTGAACTCAAGCGCTTGTGCTTGCCAGGCAAGCACTTATTCTACTGAGTTATTTTTCCAGCCATGTTGATCATTTTTACAGCAGACATTTATACAATTGAAGATCATTAAAGATTTGTAAGATGGTGAAAGAAATATTTGCATCATTAAAGAGGGAAGAAGGGGCTTCACACAAGCCAGCATGATTTCCTAGAAGGCAGATGGGAACACTTAGCGGCGACGGCCAACTGTTTCTTGCATGCTGTGCTTCATGATGAAGCCTGGTGCTAGGCATTTCGTAGCCAGCGCCTCCTGCAGTAACATGCCTCACCATACATCACGGTCATGTCATGTATGAAACAGAAATAAGTAAACTAAGTTTAAGAGAAGAAAATCTGAGGCCAAACATATCATAAGAGGCAGGCCTGGGCCTGAGCACGAGACTGTTTTACCAGTGTCTGCATTTGCACCAAATGTATGCTGGGACAGAAGGGTCCTGGTCATCATGTCCCTGAGTCACAGTGTGAGGGCCCAGGTAGGCACCATCCTGTCCAGGCCTGAGGCAGCTCTTCTGTGAAGCTTCGTTCCATACCATTTGTTTGACATTGAACAAATGACCTAAATTTTATGATTCTTGATTTCTTTCTGCAAAATTTGAATAATTATAGAATACACATCACAGCACTTTTGTGAGAGTTTGTGAGATAATATATGTGCAGAAATAGAACATACTTGACATAAATTATGTACTTGATAAATGATAGCTTTATGGAACTAGCATTTAAATATTCTTGTACTGAACAGCTTCCACAGTCTTTCCTGATTTTTTTTTTTAATTTCAAAATGGCTTTCAAGAATATATACATTCTTTTAATGCATTTAGTCATCTTTACTTCCTTTAAAATAACATGCTTGGTGGATTACTCTTTTCTTATTAGGTAGAATGCACCGTAGACTTAGCCATCAATTTTCTGTTTGGCCTTTTCATTTTTATTGAATATCTTTAGGATACATAAACAGGCCAACTTTGTTTAACCTGAGTCACTGTGGTACCTAGTTGTAGAGGCGCTCAAGCATAAAATCTCTTAGCTTTTTCATTAGGAGTCATTTTCCGTCCTAATCATAAAGGATGTGAGTCTTTAAGGCTGGCCAGTCGATGGCTGATTCAAAGAACACAGATAAACGGTGTCACCCTTCTGGACCAACAGCCTTTGTCTCCACATGAAGCAGAACACAGTTGTCTGGAGAAAGCTCAGTGGAGAAGCCAGCACCCTGAGCCTGTGCCTGCCTTGCTGTTGTCCTAGATTCAGACAGGATGGGCCCACGTCCCCTCAGATAAGAGATAAACGGCCAGTCAAGACCAAACCAACAGGAACAGTTCACCTTAAAGGGTAAATTCACGTTGAAGCTTCGTCACACACAAGAGTTAAGCAAAGCGGAGGCTAAATATCAATTAGGCGTGCTCTGACGAAAGAGTTAGAATGCTGGTAGGGAAAGTGATAGAGGCAATACATTCGGTGAAAATACAACGTAACTGGTAATAAAAGACAAGAATGAGTCATGCTGACAGCCACGGCAGTTGCAGCCTGCAAGACATTTTGTCCCGCTCAGCTCTTCTCCACGTGAGGGGCTTCCGTCCTCACAAAATGCGTGTCAGACCTGCTTCTCCTATCTTGGTGGCCGGGGTGGGGGGCAGGTCCAGAAGCCTGCTCACAACACTTAGCTCTCAACTGCAGATCTAGGTTTCAAGCTGAACAAGTTGGACTCTAAAGCTTACTGCTCTCTACAAGGCCAGAGAGGCAGACAAGAGAAATACGAGAGATGCGTGAATTGAAATCTTGATGACAAGAAAAGAACACACCACTAGGAGACCCTCACAGTTCACAGAGGAACAGAGGAAGTGCATCAGCATGGTCCAGCCTCTCCTGGGGATGGTGGCGGTGGTTTTATCCCTGAGCTTGCCATGCAGGCCCCACCCCTGGGGCAAACTGAGATGGCAATTGAGACTGGGCATGGTGACGTACATTTGTAATCCCAGCACTTGCGGGGCTGTAAGTAGGCTGATCACAATGAGTCTGAGCTAGTAGTGAGACCCTGTAAACAGTGTAGAACCTTCCCTAAAAAACAGAATAAATAAATAAATAAAATGTAGGACCTAGCAGCAAAGGTCCTAGACTCAATTTCCTCTCGGTTGTCCAGTGTCTCCTCCTCACGGCCTGCACCAACATGTCCCACTTATACCACATCTTCTGCATCTCTACTACTTAAAGAAAACATGCAGAACCAACAAAACCTCTTGAGCCCTATTGCCCCTTCATGCACTGCCTAATTTTTATAGTAAAGCATCCTCAGATGGTGTCTACTTTCCTGGCATCAATCGATTTCATGCCATTCTCACTGGATTTCTATACAGTTAAAAGATTGCTACCAGAACTCCTCAGCAATTCCTAGTGTCTCCCTACTCCAAGGTGAGGAACATATTATGTAAGTCCAGATCAGTTCTCCTTTCTTATTCCATTTGATCTTATTTTACTTTTAGTTGGAAGAAACTCGAGACATTTGATCTTCTTATCCTTGAAATACTTTCTTCACTTGGCTCCTGGTTTTCTCTAAGTGTTTCTTGTAGCTCTGGTGGACTTTTCTTATCTCACTGGGCCATGGAGAGTGGATTCCACAGAGTTGGATTCTTAGGTTTTTCCTTTATCTATACCATGGCCTTTGGGATCTCCCAAGGTTCCCTGTTTTGAAATAGCAGCCAAAGGCTGACAGTCTTGGCTTTGTCCTCAGAGCTGTGTCCTCAGTTGTAGCCAGAGAACTGTCAAAAATCTTTCTGCTGAATGTTACTAATTAATTAATTAATTAATTAATTTTGAGTAGGAGAATTTATTGGGAAAAGGAATGGAGATGAGGACTGGGGAGTAGGAATAGGGAAGAGGAGCAGCTCCTGAGAGAGAAGGGTCCTGAGTGGACTGCCCTTTCTGCTTAAGTTCAAACACGGATCTACACTGTGTATGCAGCACAAGTGGGGCTTGGCATATGCCTCAACTCTAAGACATTTCATAAGAAACACTGTTGCTTGCATACAATGTGCTATGCTACCCACCTCTCTTAGCTCAACGCGTGATCGCTGGTGCTTCCAGTTCTCTCAAACCCATGCCCTTGAAGTCCCCTTGGTTTCTCTCTTTGGTCACATTCCAGCTCTGACACCAGACAATTCATTTGATTTCATCTTCAGAACCTTCAGACTGGTCTGGTCACTGTTCATATTCTCTGCAATCAATTCTTTCCATGGAAGTTTCAATAATTCTTATAAAATAAATTGGATTGCCTTGTTTGTCTGCTTGAAACATTCTAGTGGTTTTCCTTCTGTGACTGAACTGGGTTGTTGGAAGAAGCAACAGTTGTTAGAAGTAATTCTCTATTAACGTGCAAAGAAGAACTAAAGAGAAAGTTGTTGTTTTAAAGAATTAACATAACAGGCATAGCAGAAAATGTGCTTCCTGTGAGATATCTTACAAAAATGAAGGATGTTCTAGGGGAATGGTAAGAAAGGTTACCCTTGTCCCCAAGGGGCAAAGAACTTAGTTGAATCTAGAGTCTTGTGGAAAGTAAAACTTACAAGCAACCAAATTTAGCTGAAGTCAGGTGTTTAGCTGAAGAGATTGCAAAGCAATATGTTGCACTTCCAGCTTGGAGGAGCTTTACTGCTCAAGGGAAAAGGAAAGATGAAAGCCATAAAGTGAAAAAAAGATAATGTTAAATAAAAAGACATCAGAATATAAGGGCTTGAGAAAGTTTTGACCTGTTCATATTGCAAAAGCTGTGTTCTGAAAAGGACAAACAAAGGTGCTGTGAACAATCAGGCTACAGAGGCCACCTACTAATTTAATCAGCTATTTCTTAGAAAGACAGAATGGCAGGGGGCTATGCTATCATGGGAGGAGCATGCCTGTTCTTCCAGAGTCAGGAAGGATGACTCCACAGGAGACGGAGACCATCAGAGCTACATTCTCACCACAGCCCAGAGCTTCCATGATAAGCAACCAAAGACATCTCCTCTTCAGTTTAGAAAATTGAGTTATCTGCTGGAATCTAGTTGTTAGAACTCTATTGCTGCCCCACTGGTTTTGGAGGGTAGAAGGCAAAAGAGCCAGCCAAAAAGGAATATTCCTGAGCCTCCACACCACATGGAACTTGCCTTGCTCAACTTTGGACTTGCTAGGAAGCGTCATGCCTTTCTTCTTTCTCACTTTCAGAATGAGGATATCTTCCCTATTCCAGCCCCCTTCTTGTATTGTGGAAACACATAGTGTGTAGTGTTTTACAGGTGCAACTTTGTCTCTAGGGGAGTCATAACTTACATGTCACTTTTGTCACTTTTACGTGATTCTTAGATGGACTTGAGGTCTATTCTGCCATGGATTCAAACCTTTGATGCTCTGAGGATGCAGGGTGTGCATTTGGCAAGTGAGAACATAAACTTTCGGGCAGTCAGGAGGCAAATTATGTTCCCCATTAAATAGTGGAAGCCCCACTTCACAGCATGATTATACTTAGAATCAGAGCTTTGCAGGAGATAACCAAAGCTTCTGGAGGTCAGAAAGAGTGAGTTCCTAACCCAACAGCACAGTGGCTGTAACAGGAGAGGGGACAACAGAGCCCTCTCTCTCTGCACTCCAGTAGAGGGTCCAGCAAGCGAGGACCTCAGGATGGGCAATGCACCTTTGAGAAAGAGTGCTCACCAGAAGCCAGCCTTAGAGGTCCTAGGTCTTAGAGTTTTCTGAACAATGGTGGGAAAACAAATGTCTGCTCTTTCAGGCATCTAAGAACAATATGTTGTTATGACAGCCCAAGTAGAACAAGATAGTTTCACCCTCAGAGATGAAGCCAGAGGATGCTTTCCATGCTCGTTCCACATCTCTCACTTTTGCTCTGTTATTCACTGTTACATTTACCACCAGGCCCATTGGGTATCTGGCTTTCTCCTGGCTCAGGGACAATAACTTGTAGCTTTAATTATTTGGACTCTGCCTTCGCACATATGTGTCCCCCTCTTTTTTACTTCTTCTAGGTATTTATTCAAATATTGTGCTGTCAGAAATGATTTTTCCCTGACCACTCTATTCACAATATTGCTTTTCCACAATTCTTAAGAGTTCTTTCATAAAACTTAGCAGTTTCTCACACATCAATTATATATTTTTCTTTTCTCCCCCATATCTTCATAAAACAAAAGTTCCTTTTGAACAGGGATTTTTTTTTAATCAGTCTTGGCTACAGACAACCTCCAGTGTCTACAACAGTCTCTACCACATAAAAAATGTTCAATAAACATGTAGATTAATTCAAATTCACTTATTTAGATTCTGTGCTCATCAAAGAACAATGATCCTCCAGGGCTTGATCCCTGGCACCACATGCCACACCGGCCCCGCCCTCAGGCGCTGAGCCAGCAATGGAGTCCAGGCATGGTGGTGCATGCCTATAATCCTAGCACCAGGGAGGCAGAAATCAGGAGGATCACTACGAGTCTGAGCTGCATAGTGAGACCCTGCACACACACACACACACACACACACACACACACACACACACACACTAATAATGATTCTAATATAAGCATTCATGTTGTTTAAATAATAAAGTATGTAACATATTAAAATTCCTACTTTTTTAATGAAAGTGAAATAATGGATCAGGTGTCACTCTTAAGTGAAAGAGTCGATGCCTGATGATAGCAGGGCGAGCAATCAGGAGTGTGGTAGGCGATTTCTTTCACTTGTTGTATTTATACAAGTCAAGATTCATGTGTATGACTTGGAAATGGTTATTAGGAATTTGACGCTATTCTACGGCTATGTTTGTGTATTCATGGGCCATAAACCTGGTAATAAACAGCAATCACAGGTCCTGTTGCCAATCCTCCCAGCCACTGTGAATACTGCAAGGTGAATTAATTAGCCAGAACAGATGTCACATACGTAATGTAGCTCTACAAGGTCTGCTGGCCACGGGCCAGTGGTTGGCTTCACGGCACAGTGTAAGCACCGACCACACGTGTATATTCCATCCAACTTCCGCTCATACATGGCATCCGAGATGACATCGCACTCTCTTCCAATATCACATTCAGAGATAATAACACACTAACACACTTTCTGAGATAATTGGAAGGTTGTATTCAGCTAGAGATTTCACTGTAAGCTCATTACAGTATGCAAACAATATTTACAATTTCTCATGTTCCTTTTGTTAAGTGCTTAACTACTTGCTTGGTATAATATGTACTAGGCACTGAATAGGAATGTGTGCACACCTGGGTTATTTAAATGGAAAATTATTATTCATGTTTTAGTAATAGGCATTGGAAAAAACAAACAGAAATTAAGTGGTTAATGAAAAAATAATGACTATAGAATAATTGCTTATGCCTACCTCTCAATATCTCATTATCTAAATAAAAATGGCAGAATATATTTTCAAATGATGTAAGAATTCTAATCTACTACCTGTTTTTTTTCACATTAACTTTTTGTACAAAGTATCTAATTCACATTTACCAAGAAACTGCCATCATTATTTCTAAAATGAAGCAACACGTAACTCAAGATTTTCAATATTTGAATGGACTGTAAACAATTTTAAATATATATAGTGAAAAACAAAGCTACAAGAAACCTGACCTGACTGCTTCCATGTTAATCTTCATCTACAACTTTCAATAAGAATTTTGTTTAGTTAGGAAAAGAAGGCATTATTGAAATTCTTCAGAAAATATATTGCAAACTATTAAAAATTCTAAGGTTTAAGTGATATTTAAAACAAAATACTTTGATGAGGGCTGGCCCTGGGATTCGATTCCCAGGCCTGCTGTGCTGTGCCCGCCCCCAGGGCATGCTAAAATGGTGATTGCGACTGGGCGTGGTGGTGTGCACCTGTAATCCCAGCTCTCGGGAGGCTGTAAACAGGCGGATCACTTGAGTCTGTCTAGACCTTTCCCTAAAAATACAAAATCAATCAATCAATCAATCAATCAATCAATCAATCAAAGTTGGTGGTTTTCTTGTATGCCAGTTGACATTCTTATGATATAGATTTTTAAGTGGTTGAACAGTGGAACCCTGTACGCATAAGCATTCTTTCACACAGTAATCCATAGTTTCAAGAGAATATGTAGGCCAGGGCAGTGTAAGAAGCAACCTCAAATCAAAGTCCATGGGAAACGCCGCATCAACTCTTGGAAATGAGAAGCAATGATTAGCAAACTAACAGATGTAAAAGCCCAGCAATTACTTTTCCTGCTCTAGCTACAGTTTCCAATGTCAACCACACATGAGTCTTGAAAGTTTTCATAGCACAACTTCATATTCATAAGGAACTTACTGTTTTTCCATAATATTGAAAATTTGTATATACATCATCCCATTTCATCTCCACAATGGCATTTTGGTCGACATTATTTATTTATTATTTATTTATTTATTTATTTATTTATTTGTGGCACTGGGGATTGGAATCTTAGAGGCTCTACCACTGAGTTACATCTCCAGTCTCATTATTACTATGATTACTATTATTATTGTTATTATTGACAAAGATGCATTAAGTTGCCCAACTAGGACTAAGACTTGCTGTCTGCTACCTCAGTCTCTTTAAATGCTGGAGTTGTAGGAGAAGCCACCTTGCCTGAATAAAAGGACACCTTTTTTAGGTCTACTTAGTGGACTTTTTAAAAAATTGGGTAGTTAAAGTATATGCTTCGGCAATAAGGCCAGAACATATCAAATGTGGGCTTTCATTTGCTGTTCTGGAATTCAATCTGTTACTCCTAGCCAGCATTCCACAATGTCATTGCAGCAGAGAAACTCAACGGCACTAATGTAGTCCACATTTTTGAAGTAAATATGATATAATTAAAGAGGTACTAAACATGTATTGATTTTTGTGCACCAACTTTTGTGTTAGACATCAAAATACGACTTTAAAAGCTTTCATTTTAAATGCAAACATCAAATATTTAAGGAAATTTTGAAGGGATCAATTAATGCCTAAAGTTTTTTTATTTGACCAATTTCACATGCCTGTATCTGGCAATCTGAAAAAAAATACATTGAAGACAGAGAGCAGTGTGCACTGTAACAACTATTGTAGAATACTTAGCATCTTGTTTTTTTTTTCCATAATTTTGAGAAACAAATAGCAATGAGACAGTTTCAAACCAAATTGGTAGGACAGTTTCAATAATTAACACATTGCATACATTCTTCCTGGTGGTTATTTGCTGTACAAGATGTGGACATGATATCCTACTTACAAACACTATCAGAACAAATCCCTCTATTCATTAAGAGAATGTAACTATATATCTATCCTAACCACTTTGAATACACAGACACAAAATGGACATTTATCTGTATCCCCTTTTTTCCTTAAGTTCCTTTATTTGAATATTATAGGTGTATTAACTCAGAAAATATTCTAGAAGAGTCCAGTAGTCCATAATAGTATTGGGTCTTCTGCTTCACTGGCAATGTCAGAAATTGTTGACCTGAGTCCCCTACAGCTCAACATAACAGCATGGCTTTACTTCTTATACTTCGTCTTTATATTTTTCTGCTGGATGGTTAAGACCAAGGTAAAGCAGGACCTAAGAGTAGTAGCTTTTGGGTCTGACAAGGTCAGTGAAATCCTCTCAGGATTTATCCTGAGATCCTGTACCTCAGATTGTAGATCTTTTGTCAGTGTCAGCCATGTGGATGAGTCACGGCCATTGCTTGGCCAATGTGCTCTCTGTGAAAGCCTGAGAGAGTGTTTTCTTTCCATGTGACTCTCCTTAGGCACGCTGTACATCATCAATCACTTTCCTCTTTGGCCCCATAATCTCCTTGATCAGAAAATTTGGGACTCTACTGAGTTACATGACATTATTTTTAATAGTTTTAGTAGCTTATCTATTGCTTTTTATTCTCTTTAAAATAAAAGGAAAAAAGAAAAACATTTGACAAAGACAAAAAATATTCAAGCAAAAAGAAATTAAGCAGTTTATGTAAATAAGTATAAAATAGTCAATCAAATAACAGTAAGAACAATAGAATGTTATTAAGCATTATTTACCTGGAGTGATACGAACAGAAATCATGATGGACAAGAGGAGAACAGAAAGCAGAGATGCCACACTCCAAAACTAATGGTGATTTAGTGAAATTTTTGAATAGAACTTAAGCCAATGGAAAATTACCTTTAATTCAACAGCACACTGTGTCTTGATTCCTTTTCTATGGTAGAGACTATTGATGGGTCATAACTTTTAGCATTTATAAAGTCTAGGTTAACAAAGCATTTTAAAAATGTTTAAATCAACACTTCAACCCAGGAGACCAAATTGAAGACTGGAAATGCAATTTTGTAATTTTGGGAGAACAAGTAAGCTAGTAGTTTCTCTTATGAAAGTGAGAAATCAGGAAGCAGTTCACCCCTACTTCCCATCTGAGTGGCTTTCATGCATCAGAAATACATCTGCCACACAGGGAATACACTTAGGTGCATAAAGAAATTTTTTCTATTCTCATAATATAAAAATATAGAAAAAGATGAACTTACTCATATCTCATAATTATTTCCAGTCTGCTTGAAAAGTTTTCTACTCAATTCACATGTATATGAATATATATATCTAAACCTTTAAAATAGATTTTTAAGATGTCATTTACTTACAGCAAATAGAAAATAACAGGCAAGATGACTGCATAAAATGTTCCTGGTTGTTAACGTAGAAAATTACCCATGGTATTGTATGCCTTTTTACAAAGAAAGAAGAAAAAAATCAACTACTCTGGAACACCACAACCACAGTATAAAAAGTTGAAACTTTTCAGAAAAAACATGCATGGTGAAATGGTTTGAAGATTAGATTTTTAAAATTTTTTTAGAATCAGCTTTCATTCATTCATTCATTCATGCATGCATTCATTCATTCATTCATTCATTCATTCATTCATTCCAGGGTCTCACTGCACAGTTTCAGATTCATAGTGATCCTCTTGTTTCAGCCTCCCCAACACTGGGATGACAGTTGTGCACCACTACACCAGGTTTCAGGGGTCAGCACAGCATGAAGTGCTGGGGATCAAACTTGGGTCCTCGTGCTTGCAATGCAGGGGCTTAAACCTCCAAGCTATCTCCTCAGTCCAAAAATTAGAATTTAAATCAAATAAAAATATGTGTCACAATTATAAGGATTTTATCAGATTCACCATTAAATTAAATTCTTTCTTATCTATTATGGTTGGTGTAGGTTCTCTTTGGAAATATTTGGGATAGGTGGGTTCTGTTCCTCCTGTCACCACTAGACTCAGTAGGGACCCAAGGGGCAGCTAGATGATCTAAACGTATTATTTATTTCCCGCAATCATTGTTCCAGGTACACATTGTCCTTATTTTGTAGATGAAGATACTAGGCTGTAGAAGGGGACAGGAAGGCCATCAGTCACACAGCTGGTTCGCCTGCAGTGTATTCCACACAGAGATCAAAGGAGACTTTATTGTACTTTCTGCTGTGGCTGCATGATTTCTGAACAAACAGCAGAAAGTATTTAAGCCAAGGTAATATTAGCTCTCAACTTCTAAAAGCTCAAAAGTGAAAATGAATAGAATCTTTTGCATAATAATGTCTCCCAACTCCTTATTACATAGTGACTTCAGAAAAAGAGAACAATGAGGGAAAGATAGGCGGCTTTCTAAATGTGAGACGCCCAAGGTGAGTAGGGGGCTCTCCTCGCCCTTAAAGTAAACTATCAAAAGCTTTTAAATCAATGCACACCAAGTTAGCTCAAAGCAATAAAAATGACCCCAATAATGCCTGTCTATCTGAAGCTTGCCTCCTCTCTATGCCAATTCATCACTGGCCACAGAGTCTTACAGGAGAGAGTGTACATGATTTTCAGCTTTTACATGATCGGATCCGTAGCAGCACTGTGATTGAAGAGCATCCCTTTAAAGATCTGCACCTGTTGCTTATTAAACATACATCTCCATGTGTGCAGGGGCCACCACAGCAGGGTGAATGACAAGACAAGCCATTGCTCCCTGGCTGAGAAGAACGCCTGTGCCTCCATGCCCTGTCTGGGTGCAATTTATTGATGTTGCAGGAGCACATGGACCTTTGCAGCAAGACCTGCTTCACCCGAGTTTTGATTAACCTGTATCAGCACAATGGTCCGATCATCACTGCACAAGCCAAGTAAGTGAACAGATGTATTAGGCGTCTGCCCCATCTTGGATGTTTCCTGCCACAGAAATTCAGAATGCTATCTCATTTATCTCGCTTTTCAGAGAGTGATTTAAGTGCCACCCACAGGGTGAAACAGCATAAGTTGCTATAATCATTCATTCATTCATTCATTCATTCATTCATTCATTCATTCATTCATAAGAGAGTTTACATACATCATCTATTTCTCAGGCTTTGTACTAAACATTTGGGTTTAGAAAGACAAATGAAACAAATAAACCAAATGGACAAATGAAACTTTCCTTCTGATTTCCTGCCATGCAACGAAGCTAGATAATCATAATTTACTCACTAAAATCTAAACTCGTTGCATTACAATTATTTCTAACAGTAATGAATGGTAATAAATAAAGTCTCTATTAATTATTCTCTGAGTCCACAGGGACAGCACAACTATATTATGTTACATGGTTATCTGCCAACAAGACTCTGATAAACCCATTGTACATGTGTGTGTATGTATAGTGTGTGTGTGTGTGTGTGTGTGTGTGTAAATATAAACAACATTTTAAGTGAGCGCATTGTAACTTGGTTGGTCACAGAAAAAGAATATGACATTTCTCAAAGCTTTTGTTATTGTAAAGAGTGACAAATACTAAAGAACTAGAACAATACAGAATTTAAAAAATAAAAAGCTGATAGAAATTCAACAATTAGGGGCCAGGGAGATGGCTCAGTGGATCAAGCGCTTCCCTGGCAAGTGTAAGGACCTGAGTTCAATCCCTGGTTCTACCAAAAAAAGAATTAAAAAAAAGAAATTCAACAATTATTGTTAAATTGCATATTGTTGTCCTCAAAGTAGTTTCTATTGGTTTACTGAAAGGATCAGGTAATGCTTAATTTTTTTAACCAACTTTATACTTCTGAGGAGCAGACTGCTCTGAGCTAGCCAAACAAACATATATGCAACTGAGAGCAATGGCGATTGTCTTTTAAGTGATTTTCAGGAGTCTTACTGTCAGTGAATTGGGCGGGTTGATTCAAATTGATTAGGAGCCATGAAGTGCTTTGTGTTAAAGGAAATACTATATTTTCATTTACTTAAACTAGAATTTGCAGAATTAATAGTTATTGAAACACTGAACAGGAGGCAGTTTGAGGGGAAGGAAGTGACTCTTGCACTTTGGTTAAGCTTTCTTTTCTGCTCTACATCTTACCATCTACTCTCTGATTCATTTTAACTTCTTTAAGAATGTCCAATTACATTATAATGGCCTTTAAAAAATCACAGTTTTCCTTCTAACCAGAGAATGGCAATGACAGTGTGTTGCACTTCCTTCTCCACAGCCTCCAAGAGTTGTTTGAGCAACTAACTATAGAGTAAATTTTGCAATTTTCCAGGCAGGTAATCAAATCACAGCCATGGATAAAACTGAGACACTATTAATACGGTAATGCCACATTGAAAACCCAGTGCTGAAGCACATTAAAAGCTTTTTAATGGTTTTACTGAAATAACAATATTGGATAAGACTCTTCAAATTCGTTAACTCTTATTTATTAAAGTATGTATTTCTCAAATGGATTTTTCTATTAAAAAGGCATTTCTGCATCTAGATATTAGGAACAATGCCCATTGACATTCTGGTGATTATTAGCAACATGCATAATGGAAAAAATTCTGTCACAGGCTCTGGGAAAGTTTCGAGAGAACTTCAGTTATGAACAGAAGGGGGCCAGCACAGGGGCTTGCATGGCAGCTGCTGTAGCTGCTCTGGTCAAAATGTGTGAAGAGAACAATACGTATAAAAATATAACAACTCTATAGTTATTGCTATGTTCCTGTGGTAGTTTACTGTCATTCTGCGTTACCAGTGGTCACAATATGAATGACTCATAAATAGATGATATGCGGCTTATCTAAAATGACAAGCAAGGTATGGATAAACTCATTCCAAAGCCTCATTAATGAGGGCAAAATTGCTCAGTAGTTTCTATGCTGATTATATGTGTAATGATTTGGATATGTTGGATTACATAGAGAATATATTACATGAATCTCTCTGGTTTCACTTTGTTTCAATTTTTCATATTTTAATCATTTATTTATTTGTTTGGTACAGCATCTCACTGTGCAGTTTGGACTCATAGTCATCCTCCTATCTCACCCTTCCCAGTACTTGGATTACAGGAGTGCACCATCATGCTTGGTTCTGGGGCCTGCATAGCGAGCTTGGCCAGCGTGGCATGTGGTACCCGGGACTGAGCCCAGGGCCTTTCACTTGCCAGGCAGGTGCTTAGACTGCTGAACTATCTTCCCAGCCCCTGTCTTAATCTTTAAAGTATAGCCACAAGAAGTATTTGAGAGCGTATAGGTAGGTAGCAATATATTTCCATTGAACAATATTATTCTGCAGAAAAAAAAATCATTGAGATTAGTTAACAGGGAACTGAAAGCTAGAGAGAGAGGCCAGTGGACCTTTCTGATTTCATACAAAGCATTTAGCATCTGCTCTAGTGGACAGGTGAAGATAGCCAAGAGCTCAGTCCTGGATTCAATCATCAGGTTGTCCAAGCATGAAAAATGTGTAAAACCCGACTGAGACCAAGGTCAGGCTGGAGCTATGCCCCTGGATATTTTGATTCCCTCGTTTCAGTTGTGTGAGCCTATGGTATGCCTCCCTCTCTCAATTAATAGCTAGCATGCTGCTGCCATGCCTGTTCAAAGCTGCAAAATTCTCCTTTCTCTTTGGCAAAAAATATTCACCTTAGGGCCTGTCCTTTTCCACCTGACAATAGGCTTGAAGCTATTACATAATTGCTCTGCACAGGTGGGAGGAGAGCCTCTATATCCTAGAGGGCCAGTCACGTCCAGGGGAAATGTACCCACCAGGGTGGGATAAGAGCGTTTAGAGCTAGATTGCAATCACTCTGCTTATTCAACAGCTAAAGTATAAAAAAATTGGACACAGAAGGGTCATAGAGCCTTGGACACAGACGTCTCAAAGCACAGGATTTAACTAGAAGGATCCACATCAGAGAATGATGTCCACTCCATGTCAGGATGAGTCCAAGAAATATGTGATAAGTGACAGTGCCCTCTACACAAAGGTGAAGTGGGAGAAATCCCAGGCATGCTGGGGCAGGGTTGGAAAGTGCAGGAATGGTATTCCGTGTGGAGCTGGTAGACCAAGAAGATGATCACGGTCCACGCAAACACCATTTGCCGAAGTCATAGGTGTGGGGCGGAGGGGCAGACAGCAGCAGCAATATCCTGGGTCAGAAGTGGAAGGAAAAGATGCTGTCGCAGAGTTTGACTCACTGGGATGAATGTGAATAGCAGTACCTACAATAGTAAGTTTCCTTAACTGTTAATATTCAAAGAAGTTGAGTTTTTCGATTATTGTAAAAAGCGTAGTCAAGAAAGACAAATCCAAAGACAGTTGTAGAGGTCTTAGCAGAACGTAGCAACCACAGGGGAAACCTATGCAGGCTGCCAGAAGTTTGCTCGAGCAACTAACTTGAGAGGACTGGGTGCCTGAACCCAATGTACCAAGAAAAATCCATCATCCTTTGTCCAGACTGAAGACCTAAGCTCCTTTTCAATGAACACTTGTTACAGTCAACAAGAGTAAGTGTTTTACAATTTTATTTTACCCATCTACGGGAATGTTCCATCTAGAATTTCTGTGAATGAAACAGGGCTGTTTTATTGGGTAGACACTTTGATGACTGCTGTGCATAGGGATCTAAGTTAACACTGATGCCCAAAGATAGTCATCATGGTTGTCTAGACATCTATTTGAGGGCACGTTGGAACTGAGCAATAAATTAATGAATAGTGTTGTGGTTAGTCTGTACATACAATACTGAAAATTTCTCTTGTTCTTGAACCCATAATTAAAAATTACATTTGTCAATCATTCAAGTAACTACTGTGTCTTTGTGGCTTGGGTAACAGCTACCTTACAAAGTGGCGAAATGAGAGTCCTCCAACCTTTCTTATCCTTGGCCAAACTAGAAAATCAGGTGCAGAATTTGTCTTGGGAATAGGAAACAAGTTGGAAGTTAGTTTTGCCCTTATGGATCCAAAAGATACAAGCTTTTTAAAATGTGATATCAGTATTTAATCTACTGTTCTGAACCCCCAAAAGACAAAATAGATCCTGGAAGACAAGTGCAAGCTGAACCCCGGAATGGTCCCTTCGCAGCTGCTGAGCCAGATGTGGTAGATTGCTGGAGCAGACCACTATAGCCTCAGGAATTGGTACAAAGCCACTTTTCTGGAAAATGTGTTCTTTTCTATCTCAATCAGAAAAGACAATCAGAAACACATTCACATTTGCATGGATTCAACAATATTAATTTACAGTTTTACCCCAGGGTTCTGTTAACTCTTCTGCCCTCTGTCATAATATTATCTGAAAAGATCGGGACCATCTGGACAATCCACAGCAATTCATATTTTCCACTACAAAGATGATGGTGTATTGATCATGCCAGACAAACACATGATAGTTGACATTCTGGAGGCCTTGATAGAACATAGGCATTGAAGAGAGTAGGAGATAGATCTATGCAGATTAGGAGGCCAGCCTGTTTAAAACATCTCAAAGAGTACTAAATAAAGACACATTGTACCTTGTACCTTTCTGCACATAAAAGGAAACAAGATGTCCTAGTGAGTTTTTTTATGTTTTAATAGGGCATATAGTGATTGTCATATAGTCCTGCCATATCACCTGAAGCTGGTATATGCAGAGCATAGTTCATGAGATACCAAGTGCTTCATTCAAGCTATGCAACCAGGAGCTTCACTCTGTAGACACAACAGTCCTAAAGATGACTTCTGGAACCCTTGCTGCAAGCATCATAAGAAGTGGTACATTGAGAGGGAGTGTGAATGGCACCAGAGGCACAGCAAGTGCTGGGAGCAGATGATCTAGAACCTACTCTGGAAGTACTGTGCACCAGGGCACTCTGCTCAGCTCACACCTAGGCCACCTGGCAAAGCGAGTCTGACCAAACAAGAGAATGAGGAACAGCCCAAGTGTAGTTTTCTGAGGGGTTGTTTTGCATATGAATGATAGCCAGCTAAGGACAGAGCCTGCACTATAGACTTACAGATTACCTTGAAAGTCAATGCTGCAGATTAGTTCTTGTGATGAGCATGGGTCTCAGACAGTGCACCTGTTCATCTACTTTGTATGAGAAGAGAAATGATTTAAGAAGCATTGAAGAAGAAGCAGTCAACGCCCATGCAGTGATATAGAAGTAAAAGAAACAAAAGATTAGAATATGGAGACACACATGGATGTAAGTAGGAGTATAAACACAAAGGAAGATTTCTGTAATACACATCAATATCCACTGTAGAAAACACACCGTTGATGAGGCACTAAAGAATCAACTATGTAAAATTATCTGGCCAGTTATTGCTAAATACAGCCAACCTTTGGTAAAACGTGTTGTCATGATGGCAAATTCTAATACCCGACTCAGGCCCAACAGCATCAGTGTCTACTTACCAAGGGTGAACTGCTGAGTTCAGCATGCCCACAGTAAACTTATGCTGAGCCCTTTGCCACCATTGCTGAGGATTCCAGCCATTTTCAAGTTAACTATGTGTTTTCCACTGCACTCTGGAAAGGTCAGTGGTTCCTGATTGAATCAGTGATATAGAGGTTCCTGCTTTTATTAAGGGCTTTGCTATAATATATTAGGGCTACTATCTTGAAGTACTATTGACTAGGCTATAATAGAAGGTTATAACAACCTGCATAAGTGGGCCCTGATCCACTAGCTCTATTGTACACTTTCTCTAGACCACTGACTTTGTAACGTGTTGGATCAGCCTGCAGGGAACACAGCTGATGTGGTTGGCAGAGACCATATTTGGGGGAGATGGATGTTATTCTCAAAGGCCTAGAATAATCACCAATTGTTCCATGACTGGTTCCTGATAGGGATAGCCCACAGGTCCAGGAATCAAGGGGAATTCATCAGCTATTAAAATCTATGTCTTAGAGTCAGCCTCAAATATCTCCTTACTTAAAGTGTAGGGGAGATATTTCCTACAGTCCAAATTCCTGCACTCTTTCTAATTCCAGGATTAAAGTCTCCTCCATAGGATAGTGAATTGTGAGTATATCCATTCATTTGCACAGAAAAACATCCAGCTCAACAGAATCTCCCCTTACAGTATAACCATGATCACAAGCCATTTCTAAATTGGCGATGGCTTTTCCCACTATGCCGACACACACATTGTTAATCCTCTCACTGTTCACAGAAGCAGTGTGCTGTGAGGTAGAAGCTGGGAGATCATGTGCTATTACTATTTAGACAGTATTTGCATTTCTACATAGAGGAGAAAACAAAATTTGTATTGTCAAGGTAACGATTGCTGCCCAAACTGACAGGAAAGGAACTTCGGTCTGTTTTAGACGTGTCAGCCTCCGTTCTCAGCACAGTTCTCTTCCTACTGCCCGGCGCCTCGGTCCTGAGCCTAAAATGTAAAAACAGGTTTCCTAAATTTCAAGAACCTTACAGATCCATAGTAGAATTTCCTGTCCGTGTTTGGTTCTTCTTCCATGTTTTGAGAATTTTTATTTCCTTAGGAAAAGGCTGTGGAGATAAAGTGTTGAGAAAACAGAGGCAGTGAGAGCAGATTTACCACCTGCCCATTTGCTGCCTGCAGATTTATGGCCAACGCAGCCTATTTTGCCATCTGGGTCAAAGTCATATTTTCACTGGAAATATTTTGGTAAGTTATTGCTGGCATTTTTTACATTGCAGGTGGTGATCACACAGGTTTATGGCACTTTCATCACTGCGTAACTGAGTGGAGAGCGCAGAAGCCGAGCTTTTGTGAATGTCTGCAGAGGGGATCCGACGAAATGAAATGCACAGGATTCTCCCTTGCCAGTGGGGGTGGGGGGACTCCGAAGGCACAAAATGGAATTCTGAGAGAAGTGCCAGGTTGTCTCCGCTGGCTGCATCCAGAGCATGGATTTGGCACCAGGAGGGAACAAAGGCTACTCATGGATCTCGAGGCTAGTGTCACTGACACTGAAGGCTTTCCTTGCGGGTGACAGGTGTCTACATACTAAAACTAGTTAATTGTGATGTTTTGAGCTTTGCAGTTTTGTATCTGTGATACCTTCATTATTGAAAATGTTTGTACTTTGTTCATTTGTGTTGTTAATTACCTAGATGGATTGTGGAGGAGAGACTGACTATGGTTTGGTCCTCCCTTCTAGGCTCTTCTGGAGCTCTCTCTCTCATTCTCCTGTATCACTTTGTGTGTTTTCCATCCAAGTCCATCAGTAAAACTCCAGTGATGCCTTTTTCGATTATCAAATTAAAGTTTTTGCTTTTACAACGACAATAATCTTTCTACTTGTTGACCATTTATTTCACTAATTCTTCTCTCTTCTCTTTTCAACAAAACATCTGCCATTTGAGATTCAGTCTGGTCCTTTGTTTTGTTATATCAATAGCTGTGGCTTCCTAATTAGGTGGAGAATCAGGTACAGGTAGACTTCCGTTCCTTATCATTGCATGAGGGCAGTGAAGAAGGAGATCATTCTTTTTTTCATAAGAAGGAAATTGTTTGTGAGTAAAAAACACAACCCAATAAAGGAAAACTGCTTTTCAATTCTTAAAATGTTCTCCTTATTGACAAGGAAAGAGTTACCTATGTAACTATATTTCTACAATGTCAGAGCAGAAGGACCCTTTTCAAAAACACTTAACACTCTACTGAGACCAAAAGATAATGATGAAGATAAAGAAAACATCCATTAAGCTAATTAGAGACTTGTTGACAAATAACATTTTAATACTGATGACAGTCAATACCCTTTCGTAAAGGAAGGTGAAAACAAGCTTTTAAACAAGCCCTTCAGCAAACCCCTGCTTTTAAACTTACACTTTTTTGCTAAGAGTGGTTGTTTCTGGTTTCTCCTCCTTTTATAGTGAGTTCCGAAAACATGAGACCCCTAGTGACACTCAGTTTGTTAGGGTTGCCTGCTAAACCGTCAGTGATTATATCGAAAAACAAGAAAGGCTTTAATTTTCTCTTCTATTGTATTCTATTTTATGGAGAAATGGAGCAGAGAGAGAAAAGGAAAACCTCTTTCTTTAAAAATACATAAAGCTTTTTACTACTGAGAGATAGAAACAATCCCAACTTCACCACTGATGGGTAAAATTCGATAGGCTGCTGAAAATTGTCACTAGAATGACTGGTTTTCCATTTTCCCAGTAAATTGGAGGGTCCACATCACTTGCCACGGTGTTTTGGTGCGCACCCTTGCTCGATCAGTGGGGAAGCTGCACAACACTCTGGAGAGCACCGTGCTTCGATTTCTGGTGCCATAAGTTTTTCGTTAAAGAGTCTGCCTCAATATTTTCATGGTAAATACCAGTGAAGAGACAACTAGGCTTCAGCCGAATTGCCCTCACCTGGCTCTCCTGGACTTCTTATTACCATTCATATTTTATAACTCAGAAAATAAAGAAATTGAAAATTAATAATGTTTTTTTTTGCAATATTTGTTTCCAAAATGAATTTTGGATGGCAAAGCAAGCAATGCAAGAATTTGCCCTCCCTTTCTTTTTCTGAAACATTTTTTTTTCTCCACAAATCAAAAATTCCATGTACCTGTATCAACTGAAGTCACTTGAAAGATTTTTCTTTTCATTGTGATTGACCCAGATAGAAATACAAACTCCATCTCAACTATAAAGATGAAGAGAAAGAAAGAAAAAAAGAAACTTGAGCTACTGAATGTGAGGTCAAGTGAACAGTTCAGCAAACAAACATTTCATTTCTGGCAGCTTCTACAGGAGTTCAATAATTCCTTTTAAATCATCTCAAATCTGAGAAAAAGGGCAACATTTTTTGAAAGCCAGAGGGTTATTTAAATTGTAGGATCAGGCCATATAGGCCTGTGTAATGAGTGCTAGAAAAAATGATGCAAACTAAATATTATGGAATAATAGGCATGGAATAAGTGACAGCTCTTACGTGGTTTTCTAAGCCTTTGCCACTGCTTACTCGTGAAGGAGCCTGTGAATTTCAGAGCGACCCTGTTTTTTATACCAAAGTGTTTAGTTCACTTCTCTGCTCATTGTTCCTTCTCGGTGAACGCTTTACATTTTTTTTTTTTTTACCTCTGAATTAGCTCTTTTTTTCACTCCTTCATATGGAAAGTAGGACTAGAAATAGCAAACAAAGGAAAAGGCAGTCGGAAAGAGAAAATAGCACCTGTATTCCGATCCCCAAGGGAACGGCTCAGAGGCATGTTGGCTGCTTCACAGGCTGTTGACCTGCTCTTTTTCCTCCTGCGCAGAGAGCGGTTTTCCTCTTTTCCTGTCTTTTCCCCTCACTCCCTTCCTTCTTCTTTCTTCCTGAACGGCCCCTGTGCCACCCCTGCCTCTCCTCGCACATCTCTCTGTCTTCTTGCACCGCTGAGCGTGGTGGTCGGGTCTGTGGGACCCGAGCTTAGGCTGCTGTGTCCTGCGCAGCAACCTTTGCCTGCCTCCATCAGACACCAAATTCTTGAGTTTCGAACTCGAGAAAGCCAAGTGCACCTGCAGTGCTGCGCTCCGCGGGAGCTGTTGTTTGTTCTACCTCTGTGCCCTTACTTATTGCCTGCAGTGTGAACCGCGCTCCTTCAAGGAAAAAAGCTTTGGCTTATGCTTGCCTCCCAATCAATGTACAATGAACACTGCTGACGGCTGAGCGATGAGACAGCGCTGAGGGCAGCGAGTTAAGGGGCTGCGTGCGTTGCAGCAGCGTAGGTTCTTTTCACAGGGAAAGAGAGAAACACATCACATTTGGAAATCACAGCCCGGCGCTGCAGCTTAACCCTCCTTTCTCATCTCGCAGGCTATTGCGACTGTCTGAAGTCCGAATCCCAACTAAGTTAAAAACACAGCTTTGATGTAGTTTGTAGGCTCTTTTCTTCATGGCTCCTGAGTTTGCAGGATACAGTATTTTTTTTTTCTGCATTTGGCTATTCTGTGAAATCAAGCTGAAATCAATTAGTACTAAGCCACGAAGAATTTGTTGTCATATCATCAATTCCTTTCAGGTTTGTTTTTAATAAAAATTAAGTCGAAATCTTCATTTCTTTTGAGGCTTAACAGATATTGGATCCAGAAAATCTCTGGCATCACCACCAGTAAGTAAAACTCTGTTACATTTCTAGCAATACTCTAAATCTCAGCGCAATAAGCTCCTATCAACTTGGTGAGGCAGGCCGCCAGTCTTCTCCAGAAATATCATCCTCCGATTATTTCTGGCAGACGTTCTGATACGAAATCAGGGCTGCCGCCTGTATATCTGCAGCTCCTCAGCCCTGGGCTCTGAAGTTGTGAGCACCCCTTTGATGCCTTGTCCTCAAACTTTGGTGTCCATTCTGATCAAAAGAAGAAGCACCAAACAGCTTTCCCTCCTCACAGGCCAGTCATCAAAGATCGTCATCTGCCTTTAATCAGATCTTTAAGAGAACGGGGTCCCCAAAACCTAGTGTTTAGTTCTACAGTAAAATAGAGTGTAGAATAACCCTTCTTAAGATAGAGAGGGTAGGGACAGGGGAGGCCCAGAATTTTATTACTCGCAGTATCTACTTCTACCATCAAGGCTCACTGATAATCTATTTAACATTCTTCACTAAGTGGAGATGTCTTTGAAGAACTCTATTCATCATTTCTGCTCTATTCTAACCTTGAAGGAGACTAGCCTATAGCTGAAAGTTAATACAGATCTACAAGGGGGTGGGGGGGCTGCATCCCTTTGCCCTGAAGCTGGGCTCCTACATGATGGCACATGTATCTCAGGGTCTCCAAATATTTCAAGACAAACAAAGGACGTCTAGGGCAGGGTTGTTGAAGTGTAACCTAAGTGTTATCTGCAAGTCATGTATTTATCACTTTATTAATTCATATAACAGACACTTTGCTACTCTAAGCTGTGAAACATGGCTCTAGCACAGATCGACAGTCAGGTAACTTTTCCTGTGGAGAACCTAAGTCAGCATTTATAGCTTCGTGAACGCTCAGACCGGCAGCAGAGCTATCCAACTTCCGCTGTTGGTGCACACTAGTGCCACGGATGGTTCGTGAACTAACCACCGTGACGATGTTCTAGAAAACTGTGATTCAGAACCAAAATAGGCTATCAGCCATTTTGGACTCACTTTGCTGTCTTTCGTCTTGGCACTTGTGTCAAAACAACAACAGAAAGAAAAAAGTATTTCAGCTGTATTAGAACTTGCTCATCAGAGGAGTAAATGACCACTCCAGTGTCTTATGTGTTTAGAGAAAAAAAAAAACCACAGAGAACTTTTTACAGAGCAATGTGTGCATCTATGAGAAGGTCTGACTAGGATATCATTTCAATAAATAATCCCTCTCTACTTAGTTCTTTACTGATACTTCCTTTCTCAGCTACTGAAAACTTCAGCGCTTCTTTGTCACAATTCAGCAAACCACCTGGCAATATTTGCTTAGTATTTATTTGGTGTAAGATACCTTGTGCTGTAGAAAACATAGTTACATAAGCCAAATTCCCTACCTTTAGGAAGATTCCAACACTGCTGGAAGGAAAAGAACATGTAGTCCTAGTACCAGCTAAATGCAGGCATCTGGAGATATTTTAACCTGTTAAATTAGGAGACTTTAAAAGATGCACTTTTATTTTTCTCCATGCAGGTCTGAGCAGTTGCCACACACACTAAAGAAAATTTAAAACTATGCAGTGACATTCTTTGATTTGCTGCGTTTGCATGTAAATATGGAAACAGAGAAGCAGCCTCTGCCTGTCAGGGCAGTGCCTCTTGAGGACAGCCAGTTGTTGTGCTAGAACCTGGGCATCACACGCTCTGGGAGCCTGAGTATTGGAATGACTGGGTTCTCAGTTACCATTACTATGCTCCGATCAAAGGATCAAAGGGCCAGGGAGGTACGATCTCTGCCCCTAGAAAGCCGTGGCAGGAGAACAATTACAGAGAAGGAGACTGACTGACTAAAAGCTTCCTTAGCTCTGGGGTCACAGAGTGATTCCATTCCTCATCTTCGGTTATACAACGTGTCCTTAAACTGCTACTCTGGTTTAAATACTTGAATAAATTTACTGAAAGTGTGAATGTCCGACTTAACATTTAAATACTTTGACAAGGCTTCACTGAGAAACAACTATGAATTGAAACTTTTTGGCACCGGGTATAACAAGGTTAGGCAAGAGAAAATGTGTTCCATTATCCGAAGACTCCTTAGTGAGCACGAGAAACAATTCTGAGTGTCATTGATTGCAGTCAATTACAGCACAGTGCGATATGTTCTATGAGGGAGTATTAGGGTGTGCCGCGGAAGCATAGAGAATGTGAATGTGGGTGAAAACTGTTACCCAGGCATTTGGAAGGAGGGGATTTGTATTGCTCCCCGAGGACAAAGGAGATTTATATATGAAAGGGGAAACAGGAAATTTGGTGTTGGAAGGAAAGCATATCAAAAGCAATGAGACACTCCTATAAGCATGCTGTTTTTATGCACAACGTCCCTGTGGTGTCTCTAATGAGTGGGTACCCTGGTTTGAAAGGAATAAGATGTGCCATTTGGATGCATTTTATTAGATAGTAAAAGGAAATGATGCTAGGTGGTTGAGCAGAAAATAATACAAGGAAAGGAGGGCATTAGGAACACCGGGAGGATAGAAATGTGCTAGAGGAATTAGCAATAGAGAGACTTCACTGAAAAATCCTACAGTAATCCCAAGCCTAGGTTAGTGGCGTGCTAACGGAAAAGGAAAGGGAGAAAACTGAAAGACAGCTCACAGGAAAAGTGACAGTACTCAGTGACAGGTTGAATGGGAGGTTTGAATGAGAAGGAAGAGTAAAAGATAGTGTGGAAGAGTGGTGACACCAGTGACAGAATCAACATCGCACCGCAGAACTGTGAAGCCGGCGATCAAACTGACACAGCACTCACTTGTGCCATATGCTTGAAAACTCGTCACCACAGACACAAAGCCAAAAGGACAGCTGTCTCTGGATTCCTCTTGCTCGGGAGTACGTGGGCAAATGATGCCCTTGAAAAAAAAAAAAAAAAGAAGCCCTGTACGGCAAAGGCTGGTGTCACCTCATGGGTCAAAGCAAATTAAAGGCCCATAGAGCGAGGGTCATCTCTGAAGTCTATACAGTTTAGAACTGCAAACACATCATGTTCTTGCGAAGTGTCATCTGGGTCACCTAAAAAACACAACAAAGCATCGAAGGACAATATTTGGGAGACCCTTGCTAAAGATATGTTGAACTGGTATGAGGAGAAGGATGTTAACAAGGAGTCTGGGGAGAGCAGGCCTGCTCTTTATCAAAGCCAGGACCCAATTAGGCAGAACTGGATGGCTTCATCCCAAACGCCTACGTAAGGCCAGAGCAATGGCACTGGGGAAATCCTGACAGAGAAGCTCACTTAGCTGGAACTGGCTTCCTGCTTTACTTAGACCACTGGCTTAGGTGTGATCTTGTACAAACAACACAATATCATTAAATAGCAGGCAGTATTATTAAATTATTAGTATGTTCATGAACAGAAAGGGATAAGAAGCACAATATTTTAGGGCCTTGAAAACTCCTAGCTGAAGCCAAGACATCATGAGCAGCTGGCCCAGAAACCTGAGCTGGGAGTCCACAGAAGGTGTTGTTACACTGCGAGCGGTAAAGAGAAGTTGTTTGATTTCCCTCAAAACAGACAACTGTCTTTTGAGATCATTGGCAAGTAGAACTGATATGATTAATATGTATTTGCTCTCAGTGATATGAATATAAGTGAAATTTTTATGGACACATCGCTTTTGTAAGTGAGAAGAGTATCCCTGGCACCCTCCAGTGAGAAGGGGCTGGCGTTTTTCTTTGTAATAGAAATTGAAATATATCTTGTAAATTTCTGAGCCAGACACTTTTGTTTTCTAAAGGCAAATACCCCTAATTCCTATCAACGGTGTCTTCTCAGGAGTCAGGAAAAGAAAATTATGCACTGCGAAAGAAGAGAAAATGTATTTCTCTATGGTTGGTCAAGCCTAGAATTCACCACAGAGAAAAACTTTATGGAAGAAACCAGTCTTTTGGAAGCTAGAGGCAAGGAGAAGAAATCAGTGCTGCATACAAAACAAAGGACAAATGGCATTTTGAGTTGGTGGCTGTAACATGCCAGTACTTTGCATAATTCTTGTGTGTCTCCAGGAATAAATAAGGTTCAGTCAATCTCTTCACCACTGATCTGGGCTTTCAGGGTCCTGGTATTATAAAGCAGCTGTGCCAAATTTATACTGTGTTCTCTACAGATGCTTAAAATACTTGATTCTAAACATTATTCTTTATATGCCTATTCGGACTTGTGTTTTAGAACTTCATGTTTATTTCCTGTAAGATCTACAGTACTCTCAGTGCAGTATGAGCACATCAGTGAACTAGTTTCTAGTTGGTCTGCTTCCTTATAAATAACTTGTCTTATGCTACCTAAGTGAGTTAAATTAGAATTGTGCCTGAGATCACAAATTATTTTTAAATTAATTGCACAGTAGTGCCAAACACAAGGTCTAGCATATGGCACACACTCGTAAGTGTTTGTTGAGCAAATAAATGAGCTTCCCCTCAGTCTTAGATTTTGGTTTTCTCTGATTTCAATGTTAGCCAAATAAGCTGCCTAGTGGTAAGAAACTTCAGTGTTACTGACATTCACCTCAAAAACTTGTCTTGATTCCTAGTTCAAAGATCTGGGTTGGAAATAAGGAAAAATAGGTATCTAGAGCTTCTGATACCACGGCTAATCTTACCTGTCAAATTGATCAGTGGGGGCCTAGATTGAACATCACTCATGGGTGGGTCCACATTGCTGTTGTGGGTGAACTTGGCACTTGAATGATGGGCTCAGCAAGGACAGCTGTCCTTCCCACTGTGGCTGGGCACCGCACAATCCATCCAGAATCTGAACAGAACTAAGGGCTCTGGGAGGTGGTGTCTGCAGCCTTTCCATCTTGCTCTAAACGGTGGGAGCAGAGACATCTCACCGGCTCTTGTCCTGCCCTCAAGCTGGGATTCATAGCCTCAACTCTGTCTTGCAGGTCTCTTTAGACACACAGAGTCCTGTGGGTGCTGCTGCCTGGTGAATGTGGCCCAAGCCAATTGCTTACTCCCCAGTCTATGTAGGGCAACAGCTGCCCTTCAAGTCTGAGAACTCAGAAATAAATACTGGCCTCTGTCATTGTTACATGATTATAACAGAGTTTTGTCTTGTTATTCCTGCAATGATAATAATACATAATGGTGTTGTTTAATATTTATGACATTACACATATGTCAATATCTGTTGCTATGTAAGAAAGAACTCTAAATGTAGTGACTTATTTATCTTTTTCCTACATCTTCGTGCAACTACTGGGCATTCATGTAGGTCTGGGCCAGGCTTGACTGATTTCAGTGAGGTTTGTTCACAGCCTTTGCCTGGCAGTAAATTTACTCATGTGACTAGGGCAAAGGGGGGAAGTACCAGACTCCATCTGTCTTTGTTCATAAAATGGTAAAAATTTAAGACAGCAAACTCACAAAAGCCTTTAATTCTCTTGAAACTAAATCTCCAACCTGGCACACTGTTGTCTCTGCCACATTCCAGTGGCCTTTGCTGTTCTTTCGCGCCCCATCCTTCGCCTGTGATGGCCCGCAGTGAGCAGCTGCGTGGACAGCAGTGCCACAGGGCCCTGGCATTCTTCTTCAGAACTGCTTAGGAGGAGTCTCTGATAAAAAACAGGGGAGTTACGAATAATTATCCTGTATAAAATGATGCCTACTAATGTCTCACAGAATTCTCGGCATATTCCTTAGGTCACATTCAATTCTGGGAAAAGGAGAGTCTCCTCCCACAAGGCACATACAAGAGGTCCATCTCGGGCCAGCGAATGAGCGCAGCGTCAAGCCCTGAAGGAAGGGGCTGGCTCAGCGCAGGCGCTGCGTGCAGTGTGAGTGTTGACACCAAGACTCTTCAAACTCTTCTTTCTTATGAAATACGTGCACTCTCTGTCTTACACAGACTGTCCAATTTCTCTCACTGACCTCTCATTAACACTCTCCACATTTTAAGTGTCTTGGTTTTAATACTGTGTTCCCAACTGAATGTCACACGCCACTTCCCCTATATTAAATAAAGAGGAGATAACCTTATGTTAAATCATGAAATGTTGTTTTCAGTACTGCTGCATGTAGCACTGTAGCACTGCAATTTCCCAAGCCCTCCATTGGTGCAGACTTAATTAATATCTTTTGGAAACAGTAGCGCAAGGGCCACAAAAAGAATAATAGTAGTCCTTCACAATTGAGCATTCTTCTGATTAGAACAAATATAAAATATGTCATCTAGTTTCCTAATTTTTGGACTGGAGAAAATCAACGGAAAACACATTTTTAAAGTGAGATCAGCTCAGCTTCTTCTAGATGTTCTAAAAATAATAATGTCAGGAAAGACTATTAACTAAGACTGACAGCATATATTTTTCTCAAAGTTTTATAATCTCTAGATAATTCCCCATTTCTTCACACTTCTTGAAGTACACTGATGTAAAAATATGTTCTTATATTTCAGTTTCTAAAATCTAACTTTTCTTTTTCATTCAAACACAGTGTATATTTAAAATATGTTTCGTGAGGGATGTAGCCCAGTGCTAGAGTACTTGCTTAGCATGAGGAGAACTTGGGCTCACTCCCCAGTACTACGAAAAAAATCAAGAAAGTTTGAAAAATAACAAATTTGCACTTTACAAAGGCTTCAAGGAAGAAATTAAATAAACTATTGTGAAAAATCTTCACACTCTGAGACATTTTCATGATACAAAAAGCATAGGCTACATGCCAAAGTGAAAAATTATGGTATTGTATCAGTAAATACAGCATAATTTAAGTTTCTATCTCTATCTATCTAGATATATAACCATGTGAAAAAGTACAGATCTTTATATAGCTTGAGAGAAATGTATTCATTTTGGAAATTAGCTAAAGAACAATAAATGAACTGTTTCTGTTAAAAAATGCATATAGCTCAGCAACATAAGTGCACCTGTGTGACAAGCAGAAGGTATTGAGTTTGATGCCCAGTACAAAAAAGAAAAAGAAAAACAAAAAACCCTAGAAAGTGCACATATACATAACTACTAGGGGAATGAATGAAAAGTCAGTATCAGTTTTGGGTGGAGGACCACTACAGTCTAGTAAGGCTAAGTTATTGAGGCATTAGCTCCTGAGAATCTTGGTGGAAAAGATTTAGCCCTCAAAGGCAAGTTACACAAGGCTGCTGACTAACCAAGTGGGAAGTACAAGGATATATTGTGAGTCTCTGACAGCGGTTGTGAAGTGTTTTATTTCACTCAATATAGTCTTGAACTGTACTGTGTTAAATGTCTTCATAAATGACATTCAGTTGGTAGTTAATGATATTAATTAAATTCCCAGATGAGAATGGGTATCAAGCAAGAGATAACATAATACAAAAATCTTGAGAAAAAAATGTCTTGAAATTAAACAAATGAGATTTAATCTTCAGCTGTAAAGGCCAGTATTTCATTAAAAAATTGATCCAATAAATTTGAAGTAGAACTAAAAATTGGTTTCAATAAAGTGCTATCTCCATTAGCTAATATAAAGTTGATTTGATATTCTATGATAGAATTAGAGAAAATCTGAACTGTTTTTGTAAGAGAAATGAATTTGCAGTCTTTATGGTTATTATCACACTCCCCATCATTACTACCAGCGTGCATACACACACACACACACACACACACACACACACACACACACACAAATTTAGGCGGTGAAGGTACAAAAGCATTTTATTATCACACAGGGGTCTATAAAGGAAAACATTTCCTTTTTCCCTTTGTAAGCACGTGGGATACTTAGAGACAAAGGTTGGAAAAGAAATCTACAGTTGAATTAAAAAAAGACCAGATTGTTCTGATAACTTTCGACAAATTCTTCAACGGTACCAAATGTTTCGAAAGAAACAACAAAAATTAAAATTTTGGAAAACAAAACCAAGAGAACAAAACATGTGGCTTAAATCGAAGCATATAATTGTAAGTGAGAAAAAAGATAGGCTGCTTCTTCCTTTGCAGAACTGGGCCTATTATTTGCAAATCCTCCTGGGCAGCTGCTTTTAACCGGAGCATTTAGACCCTTCTATTAATGGAAACCCTACTCCTGTCTCTGCACAGATTTAAGTATTTTCTGAGGAAAATATATTCAGAAAGGATTTCTTCAAAGTGCTCCTTTTTCCAATAATTTTGGAGTCCTTGTATTGTTATTTTTTGAAGGAGAAGCTGGAACTTGGGTTGCATAATTACAGCTTTACAAAATAAATCCTCTGTTTTGAGGTTTTTAGTGGCGATTTCTTCTTACTACTATTAGAATAATGGCAACCGAACATAGCTGCAGGTGACGATGTAAAAAGATACCAAACAAGAATGCAATAAGCTTTTCCATTTTTAGAAAATGTGATTATATGCATTATCTCCAGAACAGATTTTTCTTTTTCAGTAAATATAATTCCTGGAAGCGCTTGCTTTATAGAGGGGCTATAAAGTGGCTCCGTTTGAGCTTCTCTATCATACTTGATTTAAGAGAATTAGGCAACATTGTACAGCAGTGGCATCCACAGGATTACATGCAGTGGGGAAAATCCATTTCAATTGCTGTAAATATGCTTAGCATGATGCTGTCATAAAGACTGCAATGCTTAGAATGAACATCTTTTGAGATATATGTTCAAATGGGCACTTTTATATACACCAAAGTAATTTGTTACTTAATCTTCAGAATTTTAAAAAGTAATGAAAAAATTTTCAAAAATTAGATTCAATCTGGAGTTAAAGTCCACTCTAGGAAATAACTCCCTCCCAATGTTAGTACTATGTATCAATCGCGTTTCCTATGTGGAAAGCAAAGCCTTAAATATTCTGTTTCTCCTTTATTATATTGAAAAGCAAATAGGTTTAGTTTTCCCAGTTTAAGTTTGTCTTCAAAATCTGGAGCTCACTTTATTATGGAACGATTACCACATTTGTAGTTACCACACCTACAGCATTCCGGTTGGCTGGCAGTGTGTGATGGAGAATCATGATGGCCGACTAGAGCGGACTAAGAGATGCCCAGAGACGTGATTAGATTTTGATAAGATTACATGTTTGTGATTAGAGTAGGCAAACCCATTGAGCTGTGCATAGATGAGAGCTCTCAGGTGGTACTTCCTGTTGGAGGAAGCATGTAACTGGGAAGGTGTTTGAGGGTTGCTCATCCCTAGGGCTCTCTCTCGCTGCCTGTTTGCTGGGATGAGTGGCTTCTTTCTACCTGGCCCTTCTATCATGAGGCTTATGTCTTGCCACAGGCCTAAGAGAAATGGAACCAGCTTACTGTGGGCTGGCTTCACGAGCCAAAATATATCTTTGTTCTTTTTCTTTGTGTATATGTTCCAAGCAACAAAAGTACTTCACTGATAAAACTATGGGAGAAAATTCAAAATGTTAGAGATAAACTAGCATCACAGTGAATCTATGTAATGGTTGATCTTATACACCAGCTTGGCTGGAACGTAAGACCCTAAAACTTGGTGAAACATCAATCTTGATATTTTTATCAGTGTTTTGGAATGAGATTAACATTTAGTTTGTGGACTATGAATAAGCTGGATTCCCTCTATAATATAGGTTGGCCCCATATACTTGCTTGAAAGTCTGAATGCAATGAAAAATTTATCTCAGGGAGGAGGAAATTCAGGGACAGCCTCTAGATTGAAACTCTAACATTAGCTATTTGGTTACTTTCCACCCTGCCATGGCCCTGTAGATTTGGCAATTGCTGCCCTTGCAGTCATGTGAATTAATTCTTGTGTATATGTCCTATGGGTTCTGCTTCTCACAGATTGAAAGATGACCATCAAATGGCCAAAAGAGAAGAAATAAAGCTCCAAATGAGGAATCCTTAGAGAAGAGAGTTATATAAGAATGCCTTTTTCATTTCTGAATAATAATGTAAATCCCAAATAGTAATTCAAATTTAATCATATGTTATTTTTAATAGAAAGGAGGTCCTTTATGAGTAGCAACCTATAAAACTTACATATCATAATTCTACTATTCAAGAAATAACATTTTAAATGGAATAAACAGAAATTAGGCTGAACCCGTGGTGTTGAATCTCAAATTTGAAAGAGTGCCATGAAAAAGCGCTTATTCTGCACCTACCAACTGTGGCTTCAACCCGTTGCCTTTTCTGACTATGTGCACATGCCACTGCACCACCAGAGACAATGTGCTGTCACGTTAGTGCCACATGCTGGTTCTGAGTGTCCTTTCAGAGTCTCCCTGGTGTAAAGCTCAGACAGGGCCTCAAACAGTCAGATTTCTCATTTGCAAATTATAATCAAACTTGCCTACTCTACAATGTCAACGTAATTCTAATACATGGAAGGACCCCTTCCTAGCACATAGTAGGACTTTAGCCTCTGCTTCTAGTCCTTTTTATGACAAATCTCCACTCTCTCACTGATCAATCATTTCAGTGCTTTTTATCTAATCCACTTCTTGGTAACTATAGAAAAACCTCACAATAATTACGTATTTATGGTATGTGTAGGGAATTTCTAAGTTTCTTACAAGATCTCTTTGAATTAGACACTCGTGCCATCTTCCTTCTGGATGAGAAACCAGAAGCTCTTAGGGCTGTTGCTTTGAAGATCACACACCACCCCCTAACAACAGAGAAAGCATTTGATTTGAATGTGAAACGAAACTGTGCTTTTTGTTTTGAAATTTACTGTCACTGCCTGGTAAGTAATTGATAATAGACATTAGTTCATCAAGAAATCCTATGCAGTTGCTAAGGATGGCAATATTCTGTCCTTTTATTCACTTTTATATGCTGTCTGATGATCCAGTACTGTCATACTTTGGGAGCTTGCAGTCTGACTGCTCAGACATGTTTAGTGGTGAGACAGAAGAAAGGGCTAGCCTATGAATGTGGCTTCCCTGGTGGGTCTTTTGAAGAGGAAAATACACTACCTGGCTACTGAGCTTAATTTTTAGCTTCATTATGTTTGGATAAAATCCAAACTCATCTACCTTTATCTACCAATTCCTGCTTCTAAGAAGCCAGGGATGAACAGTACATGTGATACAGATCCTTGAGCCCTGTGAGATGGAAAATTTAGCCAGGTGAAGATCTACCAAGAAATTTATTTAAAAGTAAAGCATGTGTTCTATAAGTAACACAATGATAGCATCACATTTTCAAAATTGATGTCATCTACTTGTTGAATGTATCTTTAAACTTTTCATGAAATTCTTTCTTGTAGGTGCTTTACTTGCAGCATTATTACAATTTTTATGTAAAGGGAATGTTGGCAATATTATTGTAGCTATAGATATCACTTCCAATGCAGAGGACTGTTCTTTAGAAAACAGATTTCCAATTTAAGAGAATGAAATATCTTATTTCTAAGATATATGTGACAATATGGTCACTAATATTCCATTTGTATCTTCTATCTTAACTCCAAAATCAATATTTTTTTTTTATTTTAGGGAAGGGTCTACAGGGTGGTGAGGGTCTCACTACTTGATCAGACTCATAGTGATCCACTTGTTTTCAGCCTCCCAAGAGCCCGGACTATAGGTGTGCGCCACCACACCCAGTCTCAATCACTGTCTCAGTGCGCTCCGGGGCCGGGGCTGGCAAGGCAAGCCCAGAGATCGAATCCCCAGCCTCTGTGCCTGCTTGCAGATGCTTTAATCTGCTGAGCTATTTGGACGGCCCCATAGACTGATTTTTGTAAATAATATCTCTGTCATTATCAAGTACAGAATTGTTTTTATGAAGTGATATGTGAAATAATCCTCTTATTGTGTGATAGGAGATTAAAACATTTTCCCAAATCCAAAATAATATTGCTACTTTTTAAAGTCAACAATTCCAGGGAACAATATTTCTGTCTTTTCATTTTATAAAATGACTTCAGACTTTTAAGGAAAAGTTCCATGGCATTGCCTCAAGTTTCACATAATGGCAAATGAATGCCATTATAGTGGCCACTAGGAATCTCACTTTGATTAAAGAGGGTATATAGGAACTTGGACAGCTTCTGGCATAGGGTTTCAAGAGGAAATAACATCCTGCCTGTGTCTGAGGGACACGGAAGGGTGTGGACCGCTGCAGAGAAACACAGATTAGCTAATCTTTGGAGAGAAATAGACTTAGATATGGAGACAGAGTAAGAAATGCAAAACCAAACAGATGAAGAGCAAAATAATTGGTGATTTGATAGGAAGAATTTAAAATAAATCCATTTCCCATTGGGCACTCGAGAAGCAGAACCATGGCATGCACTGTACCAAAACGGCA
Organism: Octodon degus; assembly: GCF_000260255.1. Taxonomy (NCBI): domain Eukaryota; kingdom Metazoa; phylum Chordata; class Mammalia; order Rodentia; family Octodontidae; genus Octodon; species Octodon degus. The sequence continues at coordinate 9,942,397 of NW_004524633.1, forward strand.
TCAAAGGCTAGTAGTTTCACATTGACAGAAAAACCAACTCACGAAAGCGTTGGCAAAGCTCAGTTTCATATCTCTGTCTTCTGAGTGTCAGAAAGGCTTTCTCTCAAAGCAAAACAGACTCAAACATAAATTCCATCCTGTTCTTCCAAGAAGCAGTCAATAATCATCAAGGCTAGAAAACACTCAAAACCACTTAAAGACCAAAAGAAGAGAAAGTAGTCTCATCAATCAGACCCAAAGCCACCCTAAAGCAGAGACTTTGGAATAAAAATTTTAGTTCAGCACTTGAAAAATTTGAAATTGGCCTATTTTCACACCTCATTGTTTTTCTAATTGAAAAGACAAGTAAGACAGTAGGTTCATTAGGATCTATTAGAAGCAGAATCACTCCATTAATGCAATATTTTCCTGAAACTTAAAATGTCTAATTGACAGGAAATGCAAAGTTGAAAATTGGAATATGATACCATGATGGGGATATTAAGGAACTTGTCCTTATATTTGCTTCAGTTTCCTCCTCATGGCAGGCTTTCTTTTCATTGAACAAAGGATGAGAGAGAGAGAGAGAGAGAGAGAGAGAGAGAGAGAGAGAGAGAGAGAGAGTCTGGCACCATTCCCACCGATGAGCATCATATTCAACTGTCACCCTTACCAGAGGGAATGAATGCAGCCTAAGAGAACAACTTCCATATTTTTAAAAATTACCTGCCATGTATTTTTTCCTCAGATGTCAAGTGGCAGCCTCCATTAAAAGTATATCATTAATCAAACTAATGAGATCTGTGAATGTCGCCATCTCTTAACAAAGACATAGCTTCTCAGTGGGGAAGGAACAGAAGGGAAGAATTTTATGGAGTAGACCTTCCTGGCCACTGGAGTTTGAATATATTGAAGTACACAAATTGAAGCCTTCTGATCCTTACAATAGTTTAATGTTCCCTAAAAGAGAAGGCTGTATTACTGAATTGAAATAAATTTTACTTATGGTTAAGAGAAAAAATGTCCCACAATCTGAATGATATAATAAGCCTTACTGGTGATTCTTCTAGTTTTCAAGAGGATGCTAAAGAGAGGTGTTTTGTGTAGCTAACTATGATTCTACAACAGTGCTAGCAAAGGAAATTATCCTTGACCTTTGATATAACTTAAAATCACTCTGAATTCTCTTGCCATAAAGTTAAATGTACTAGACTAGCAAAGGATACTACAAAATAGCAATTCCATGTTTTAGGCTCTAGATGAAATAACAAGTTCATAAGTGTTCCCTTTCATAATCACGCTGAGTTTAATACAAGAAGAGCTAGATATGGAGGGAATAAAGGCAGTCGCACCAGTAACAGGGATCAACCTTGACCCAAACTATGGACGACTATTTTCTTCTCCAGTTGGAATCATGTTGGAAATCTTTAAGCAAGCCTTCCAGGTATATATACGTGCTATATCCCCAGATCCGCCTTGGACAAGAGTGTGCATTTGCAGCCAGAAATGACTTGACTTTATTTTTAGAGGTTTTGGAAGCATCTATTAGTTTTTTTTTTCTTAATATGTTAATTTGAACTTAAGCCAGATTGAGATTTTGTGTTAGTAAGCTACAACAGTTCTTTTTTCAAGCCAACAAGTAATATCAGTAAATTTTTCTAGACAATGTCCTGAATCTATATTTATTTGCTACATTTTTAGCTGTAGAGTTTGTAGCTAGAGTGAGTTCTGTGTAAATTTTAACATAACAATGGAAGAAGGTAACAATTTTTTATCCAAAAATGCAATACTTTTAAAATGTCATTTATCTGCACAAAGTATAAATCATGGTATTCAAAGTCATATTGTATATGAAACTAAAGCATAAATTTTAATCTCTTTAAATAATTGAACTTACAATTTTATTAGTATGCTTACAAAAATCAGAATGAGTAGAAAGTAAGAGAAACTATGAGGAAAGAAATAAGTCTAATATAAATGAATGTCTCTAAATTCTGAGGAAACAAGGTCTCTCCAATTTCTCTACAAGATAGCACCAAAATTAAGTAATGATAACACAAAAAAACTAATAAGCAGCAATATTCACAGTGTATTTAATATTTGCCAATCTCTGTTCTAAACGCTTAACAACCAACCAAATTTGCATGATCACACTAGAAATAAATACTCTTAGCATCTCCTCAGCCACACATGAGAAAACCATGACAGAAAGAGATGGAGCTGACCAAGTTTACAAAACAAAAAGGCAGCAGAGCCAGGTTCAAGTCCTCTAGGTTCTTACTCTTCTGGCTAAGAGGCGCAAACACAAAAATACTGTTTCTAACTTCTCTGGGGCTATCCCCGGAAGTGTAAATGTGTGGAGGGAAATCCTTCCCACCATCCCCAGCTAGTCAAAGTCCTCCTCATAGAGTCATTTTAATCAGATTGCTATTGCTACTAAGCATCATGCAGTACAGTTAGCCACGTTCATCTATCATGACAGGAGAGCTTAAGCTGTACACACAATGATCTCTGATCCTCAGACCTACAAACATAAGCACAGGCACGTACGCATGGGCTCACCCCCACACAGGGTACAGTATAGAAGTTAAAAGATTGCGGGTGTGATTTTAGGGATTTTTTTCCATGGGAAAAACCTGAGTAAATAATGCAGCTAGATGCTGGCCACTTTCTACCTTCTTCTCTGTCACTGTCATCTTAAAGTGACATTGTGTCTCACCCATCTGTAGATCCCGCCAATGCCACACAGACGAACTATCCAGCACACTTTACCCATACACAATATTTTAGTCTGTTCATTCTGCTATAACAAACTTGGTAGCTTATAAAATAATAGAAATTTATTTCTCACAGTATTGGAGACTGATATTTTCACGTTCTGTGCAGTGGCAGGTTCCGTGTCTGAAGAGAGCTCATTTCCTTATATATGGTGCCTTTCTTTGCAGGGTAGGTGGGACCAAGGAACTCATCGGGTCTTTTGGAAGCTCACTAACAAAGTTCTGTGAGCAAATCCTCCTTCTCCATTCCCCTGCTCAAGCACTTGACTCTCAGTATTACTGCTTTGGGAATTAGGTTCAAAACATAAAGTTTAGAGAGTTACAAACTTTCAAAATATAGGATGCATTTAAACACTTGTGTCTAATGCATTCTTCTGACATCATACCCCATCCTCAGAAAGTAAGCGCTTCCTCCATAGCCCTTCATCCCTGCACCATGGCTATCAAGCAAGATCCTTCAACTCTTAGTGTAGACTGAGGTCAAGACCACTATAACAATGTAAGGAATAAGACGGTGACTACATTACACATGTTTGAATTGTGGGTGAGCATTTCTTTTTGATATGTTTATGTTTTACCTGACACGGGAAATTACATATACTTGCTATACACCCTGCGATGTTTTGATATATGTCTATATTCCATGCATTGATTGACTAAATGGAGGTAATCAACACATCAATTACTTCCCATATGTATCATATTTGTGTGTGTATGGGGGGGTGAGAATGCTTAGCAAAGACTTTCTTAATTGTGGTGCAAAATAAGCTCCTACACAGTCCAGTTGGTGTATCTTCTGCCATAAAATGCAGAATTTCTACTAATGAAATGACCTTTATGCATCTGTTTGTTATTTGTTTATTTCATTTACTTTGGAGCAGAACTAAGAGGAATTATTTCTAACTGCTTATGGCTTTGATCATACTATGTTTTTATTTTTCTTGTTGACATGAAAAAGAGTGGTAAAGTGGATTACATTTGGCTTTCTACAATGCTCTGTTATTTAAATGACAGGTATCTCAAAATAGCATTGCTCATTATCTGGTCAGGCTAGAGTGCTCTACAAAGAGTCCCACACTCTTTTTGAAAAGTTCCTCAATGAGTTACACCTAAAAATAAGCCCAGTTGCTGCAGCACTCCGAGATGAGAACTCAGTGATTGCTGGGGACAGTCTAAAGTCACTGTGAGTCAGTTTGGAAGACGGTTGTCTGCTGGTCTGTGTAGCCTCTTCTATCCTGACATCCATTCCTGAAGGTTCCAGGAAGGGTTTCTGTCACCTGGGAGTCTTGCAAGTGCTGAGCTGGCCTATGTTTGGAGACAAGGGAGATTTTCTAACAGATTGCTTTGGCTATCTACAAGACAGCAAAGGATCATTTTGGCAGGAAACCACACAACACAGCAGGGTCCTCTGGTGAGAACAAAATGTTCCTCTGCCATGTGTTATCAGGGGAATTGCTTTGCATGTTGACATCACCGCCCACACTCGCACGCCCCTGTTGATTTCCTGACCAAATGAGTTTTTCCTTCCTAATATTTTACAAGTACATCCTGGGTCTCTGTTCCAAATAATTTAATGAACAGTTGGTATGGATTGTACTGAACTGAGATTTTCAAACACTGCCAGCAAAAGGTGGGTTGGGAAACTCAGACACAATTCCAGTTGACATTAGACAAATTAGTAAGACCTTGTCTCAAAATAAGAAATTAAAAGATGCCCAAGATGTAGCTCGGTGATACAGGACTCTGGATTTGCGCCTCAGTACGAAAAACAAGGTACAGCATTACTGCTAGTTAATAATAGCAATAACAAAACAATAATAATGATAATAACAATAATCATATAACAACAAAACAATAATAATAATAATGATAATAATAGTAACAATATATCAACAAAAAGAGTTACTGGAACTAGATTTACCAGCCTCAAAAATCGAGGCAAAATAAAATGGTTACTCACATGCCTGTTATCTAGGTTCAGTAAAAGGCATGTAAAATCTGTTAATGTAGATGTAATGTCTTTGAACCAACAGTATATCAAATATTTGCAAACTTAAAATACAAGTTTCACCAACAAACACCTTCTCTCTAACTCTTTCCCTCCTTCCTCCCAGTCCCTGGTAACCCTTATCTATTTCTGTCTCATATATTATTAATTAATTAATTAATTCATTCATTCATCCATCCATCCATCCATCCATATATACATACTTTAAAAAATGCTTCTTGAAAAAAATCACCATGTGTTTTAATATAAAAACAATCAGCTGGACCTTGCCTTCTAAATCTTACCAAAAGTCTCCATATCCCATAGTTTCTGCACTCTCTGTTGTCTAAATTCTACTTGATTCAGTCAGTGTGTTCACTACTATGTCAAGTCAGACACTTGAGTTCTATTCTTTAATGAATGATAGGCCACAAATGATTGTTTATCAAGTTTGTACAGTCATTTTCAAAGGTTTAACTTTTCCCAGTTTGCACCTTCCATTATGGAAAAGCAAGATTGGAGGAAGGAAAATATAAGGTTTTCACAAGTGTTGTGAGAGGTAAATGGGCCTCAAAAATGTCCAGGAAAAGAATTAATATGAAAGATTTTTCCATAGGAATAGAGATAAGACTTTCATAACTGATTGGGGGAAAGAATCCAGTAATAATAATCATCATCATCATCATCGTCATCATCTCAATCATCAGGGAAAAATGAATCCTAATTTCCAAGTTTATCTAATCTTGGAGTTGTGTAAATGGTATGCTCTTCAAAAATGGCTTTATAGTTAAATTACAAGCAACACATATACATTTTTTCAATCTTTAGAATGTTGCCAAGTTTTCACAGCCTCTACTCATAATTTTGCTACAACTAAAAGATAATGATTTGCTGCTTTCAAATATGCAGCTTAATGAATTCTCAGATACAACCATTCTCGCCTTAATTACTCCTTGGGAAGTGGTACTGACATACTGCACCGAAATTTAACGTGACTGCAGAATGATAATTGTGAGATTTCCAATTACATGTGGATGTTCTTTAAAAGATACATGCCACTGTTGGAATTATGCATCAAGAGTAGGATTTCACCAAACTAGGCGTCTGTCTTGAAAATTCCAAGTGCTATGTGGCATACTAGCTATTCAATTCACTCAGAACAACAGAAAGGAGGCGAGAGTTAGGCGCTCGGACTAGAGAAAATTGAAAGCTAACTGGGCCTACTATCTTGTTTCTCTTTACTCCATTCTTGTGTATATCTTGTACTGCAGGAGTTATGACACAGAGGAAGAAATCAGGTACAAAGTTTGTTATTGGAAAGTGAAACCTTTTTACAAATGTCCCAAACATTGTCTATGATGTAGTTCGAAGATTTTACCTTTATGAGGCTCTGGTTGTGCCCCCACTACGTGTGTGTTTTATTATAAACATGACCAGTTCACAATGAAATGGAACAGTTGCAAGGTGCACAAACAAATCACTAAGCTTGGGTGACTTGGGTAGATTTAGCCTTCAGTGCAAAGGGCAGTGCAAAGCTGTCAGGGTGAGTGGCTGAGACACAGCTGGTAGTGGTTTTCTGGACTTCTGAGGGTTTTAATTTTCTCAAGAACGCATCCTCTAAAGAGTTCACAAATGTTCCATATCTGCACCTTGGCACACTTTGTTCCTTCTACTTTGTCCTATTCCTTGTCAACCTGACCAACTTCTACTTATCCATTAAAACCTGTCGCAGGGTACTGCATCCTCTATGAACATGTCTCTAGTCCCTTCCCCAGAAATGTGTGGGTACCTTTCATTTAATTCTATTCATACACTCAGCATTCTGACTTGGTGCCTTTAAATTACTTTCCCTGTGAGCTCTAGGATTATATCCCTATCCACATACACTCATATTTCTGGCCAAAATTTTTACTAATCTCTGTATTTCCTCAGTGCTTGGAATGCAGTGGACTCTCCCTAAGTGCATTTTGTGTGATTATATTTACTAATTCAAAAATAGTATATTTTGGCATATTTTTATTTTCTGCACCTAGCCTGTGTGAATATTTCTAATATGTACCTAGTATTCTGAAACAGATTTTAAAGTAGAAAAATATTCAGTCAAATACCACAAATCATTTGACCTAGCCAGAGGTTAAAAGAATTAGTTTAAGTTTCAAAAACATGCTTGTAACGGGCAATGTCCACTGCAAACATTACCCAAATAATCGTGAAATATTCTAGAAGGAGTATTCTAGAATTCCAATGTGCAAGTCTTTGAGGTCACCTTGCTCTTGCCCTAAAGTTGTGATGCTTAACTTAAGAGCCTCCATATTATCTTTAAATACTCCCCAATGAATACCAAGTTTAGGCATCTAGAAGTTCTATAAATCACTTGCCGTGCTCAAGGTCCCTTTCAAAAAATGTAACTCAGTTGTGTATTTCCCTATATGCAGCCTGTCAGGGCAAACTGCAACCGTTTCATTTTCTCTCAGTAAACTCAAATCCCTGACCTGCCACATTTCTTGTAAGGAAGTGCGGCCATTAGAAAGCAAAACAACTTTTACTCATTCAACACACAAGCGCTGACAAACATTGTATATTCCCTGGTTTTCCCTGATAGATTCTGAAAAAACTTCATTTTTTTTCCACTTGTGAAGTTACTTGGAAGACTATTAATAATTTCTTTCTCTTTCAAAATGAAATAAATGAATCTGGAGGCTCCCTTGGTCCTAGGAGAAAAAGTTGTTGATTTACGGCACAGCAAGGCCTAGCTCCCTCCAGAGGAAGCCACCATATTCACTTAACCTCTAAAAGAAAAATAAAAAGTCCTTTGCGAGACATGCATATTGGTATTTGGAAGACGCTGGAAATTAATTTAAAAGCATGCTTAGGACTGAGTCTAGAGTGTATTATGAACAATAAGCTTATGATTCTGATTATGCTTAATCATCTTCATGGTACAGTGAACCTCGTTTTGAATTATGAATTCTTAACAGAGTCCTAAAATTAATAACACACTCTTAAATTTGCATTACACTTTTTCAAGGTACTCAAAAGCATTTTAGAGGACACAGGTAATATTTATGCCACCATGAAAAAAAATAGTTATTATAACGGATGATTGGGGTGGCAACGAGGTGATATTAATGCTACTAGGAAAAGGCTGAATTTACAGTACATTCTGAGCGCCTTATGTTGGGAATTTCAGGTTTAAATTATGCGCTTCTGAACCACGATTCCAGCAAGCAGGTTGGGCATTCCAGTTTCCAGTCCTACCGCAAGTCCGCTCTTCCTGCCCCCAGTCAAGGCTTTTACAATCCGTATCCTGACACGCCGTGTAGGGCACAGAAGGGCATTTTTTCCTCTCACCTCATACTGCTTCGCGGCTCCTATTAAAGAGGAGGGGAAGCTGGTATTCATGACATGTCTAAGTGCAAAATATGGAGGTCAAAATAAGAAAAAATAGGATCTACTTTCAAGGAGCACTTGTTCTAATAAAAAGAGTTGCTTCACAGGGGCCCTGACAGGTCATGCGTACATAGAAATACACAAGTTCATAATGAATTGAATAGAATTAAGTGATTATAAAGAGGAACTTCTGTTCATGAGGACTCAACAGATAAAAATATAGGGAGGAAAGCCTCTTGAGGTAAGAGCATGATCCCAAGGTAGAGGTGTGGCACTGCTTATACATTGCTTTTTTAAAAATTTATGTATTTCGTACAGGGTCTCACTACACAGATCAGATTTGTAGTGATCCTCCTGTTTTCATCCTCACCAGTGCTGGGATTGCAGTGTGTGCCACCATACTCAGTCTCAATTTCATTCATTTTTAATTCATGTAAAAATACATTCTCTAAACTCTGCCAGATATAGTGACTAGCAAGATTCAGTTCCTTATTAAAAAGAATCTACAGTCTAATATACCTCAATTTGTGGAGATGGAAAGGATTTTGCAACTAATAGTTTTTGGTTTTGGAAGACTAATGTAATTTTTCCAAAAAGAAAATGGCACTATATTACAACAAATACTGTGAAATTTATATTAAGTTAAATTCTTTATTAAGTTAAATTCTGCATCATTTGGAATATTTTTCTGTTTTAATTCTAATTTGTACTCTCTTTAAAAATAAAAATGTTAGGGATTGGGGAGATGACTCAGTGGAATAAGCACTTCCCTGGCAAGCACAAGGGCCTGAGTTCAATCCCCAGTTCCACAAAAATAAATAAATAAATAAAAACAAAAAAGTTAAAAATAAATAAAATAAAAATAAAGTGAAGTAATAGTGACAAAAAAATAATTCCAGACTTGCTTACAAATACCCAAGCATCTATCCCTTTGTCCTTGTACATTGTCTGTTACTATGTTTATTGGATAAAAATTCAAATGCAAAGCCTTGGCTTGAAGGTTGGCACATCTACAAGAAATGTAAGACTGAAGGGAAACCCCAGGCACTACTGGTCATTTCACTCCTTATTGTGTTGTCGCTGGCATCTGCTGGCATCTGGTTTATGTTATTGGGAGTTTATTTAAGCACATTTTTGTGCATGGCTTTCCAGTGCAATGGAAGAAGCAGGAGCTCCGGAATCAGAAAAGTTAAGTTTCCACTCTCAGACGTACTTATTGGGTGTGTTCCTCAGATTTAGCTCCCTGATCTCTAAAATGGAGAACGCCAAAGGGATCACCTAGGGGTGAGCTGCAAATAGGAGAGTGTGAGGCAGATGGCAGAGGTTGGGGATTCTTTTCCTTTACCATCTGTGTAGTTCTCCACGTCCAGTATTTCATTTAAATATAATGTAGCAGTTACTGATGTCCTGTTAAAAGTGTCCTGTGTTAGAACCTCGCCATCTGTTGAAATATTCTAAAACTGTCATATAATTTTATTGACCCATGGTTTTCTCCCCTAAAAAATCCCTGACTCATAAACTACCTTGGTTTCATTAAAGAATTCATGTTAAAGCTTTATGAATTGTAAAGTGATATAAGAATATATGGTGGAGTGACTTAATTATGATACATTAATTCTATCCAGTTTGGTTTCAACAAACTACATATTCTCTATCTATCTCTAATACTTAAAAAATTCTATGGCACCTTATAATTTCCAGGAGGATCTAATTGATCAGAGTTTAAAAGTCCTGCTTTATAAAGCTTTTCTTCTTTCCATCCTGCAAAGCTAAAGAATTTTGCATGATTCCTTGCCCTCAGGATATTCTCCCGGGCTTTGAATTTTGCAGGAGTTGCTTTCCCTCCCTCTGCAGTGTCAAGTGTTGTAATTTGGCTTTCACTTTCTTCCATCCTAATTTCCATTTCTTCTAAATACATTTCCCTCATGTTCTATTGAAGTGGGATCTTCGGTGGACACTCTGCAGCAGCGACCTCCCGCAGCAGCAGCCTGGCAGGTGCCAGTCGAGCAGTCCATCTCCCACATTTACCCAAAGCTTGCAGAGGAATATGATCTTCTTATTTTGTCTTCTTTTGAGGTAGCCATTTCTAAAACTCAGGGCTTTCTTGCTGGGAATGCAGCTTCCAGCTATTCTTGTAGGTGAGTTTTAAAAGCTGTGACGGCTTTTACATGAGACGAAATGGAGCCTGCAGAGCCATGTGTTTGTGGAGTCGTCTTGGAACTCATCGTGTAAAACCTGAACTTCATGGATTTTAATGGAGAATTATTACAGTGGAACCTTCCTAATTCCTGTTAGTGATGGAGGAGTCTGCTTTTAATTGTCAAATCTCTCAATGGTAATTGAAGAAGGAAAGGAAGGAAGGAATCTGAAGGAGTTTCTCTCATACTTCACCCAGTGTCAGACTGACTGAGTATAAATGCACAATGAGATATTCAAATCACAAGCTCCTTATGAACAACAAATGAACAAACAAAATCACTTCTGAATCCTAATAGCCAAACCTGATGATTATACCAGAATGTGTGTGTATAAAAAAGATACGTGATAAAATAATTACATAAAATAATATTTCCTTATATTTCAAAAATATAGTTACAAATCAGGTCTCCATCTATTCTCACTGAAGGTGAAAATCACATCAATTTTTATTGAGCACCAAAGCAACTGTTAGGCCATCATTGTGCTTTGTCCCTGTCACCTTTACCAGAGCATCCCTCTCCCAGCTTCTGTGCTTTTTCTCCAACAGAATAGTCTCAGCTCCACAGTGGGAGAAAACCTTCTTAACATGGGAGCTGTGTGTTTCTTGGTCACCATCTTTCAGCAGCTTCGCAGCTCCCTGAGAACTCAAGCCAGAAAGCTCTGAGCAAACTCGAGGGTCCCGCATCATGGTTGGCCCTTTTCTTCCCCTTTCCCTGGCAGCCTCCTCTGCTCCCCCTCCTTCACTCTGCTCCAGCCACGGCCTTGTTGTTCACACAACACTCCATGGGCTGCCCCATCCCAGAGCCTGTGACCTTGTGTCCCTGTATCCTTGTGTCCTGGCAGCTTTTTTCTTTCAGGGACATGCTCTCTCTCACTTCTCACTGGCTTACATCCTCTGGAAAGTGTGCCCTGTTCCCCTTCCTCTTCCGCAATGTAGTTTTATTTATACTTTACTTGAATCTAACCCAGGACTCAGCAGATCTTTTCTGGACAGATGCTGGCCAT
>NW_004524633.1:9959208-9961207 GCF_000260255.1 Octodon degus
AAAAAAAATAAAAAATAAAAAATAAACTTTAAAAAGGTAGTTTAGGACTACCTTACGGTATTCAAAAGTTGACAAATTGAATAAGCAGTACTCTTATCTTTAGTATTTCTTAGAAATCTGAAATATTAACTAAAGCTCTCATAATCTTGCTGGCCACGTTGGAAATTGCTATCTGGCTTGCTGTCCACAGGAGTGAGCAGTGAATAAAAAAACTACATACACGCTGCAGACAGAAGGGTTGCTTTTTTTGGGATGGGTCTGCATGGTTCCATTCAATTTAAAAATGCATGATAATTCAAATATGGTCACCAAGAAATATAAAGGTAGTATTTTTCACTTTTTTACAACTGTACATGTTAGAATCATGAGTTATTTTATATAAGACACAGATTTATCTTAGTAATTACTTATTAATCTTAATAATTAGTCAATCCCATTAAAAATAATGTGAAACAACAAAACCTTTATCTTAGAATTCATGCTTCTAAAAATACAAATAAATTTCATGATAAGTTAGGAAAATTATAAATCAATTAGGAATGGTGTGCGAAAAGAAAGAATGAACATTTGAAGCAAGCAGTAGGGCCTCTTAATGGAATAACATAACATGGTCAGAATTAAAGCAAATAATCTAGCTTTCAATGTTCTGTATAGGGACTGAAATGATAATGTGATATTCATTCCTATAAGATTTCATATAGAATGATTATAGCTTGCTAATTACAGTCAAGGACAAAATTAGGAACTAATAATACTCAATAACATTAATTAACATCAAATAACCACAATTATGGACCAGAGATGAAAAGACAATTAAAATCATTAAAATGCTTAATTTCTTTTGTGAAGGAATGAAAGTTATGTCAATGGAAAAGCATTTTAAACAGAAAAAAATGGAAAACTATTTTAAACAGTAAGATGGATCAGTTACAAAAATACACAAAGAAATTTGCTGCATTTGGAGAAATAGGAGATCATTTCTTAATTGTCAACAACTAATTCACCAAATGCAGAGTTCATGACACCCACTCTAGTGCTAACAGGATAAATTTTAAGTGACAACATTCATGAAATCAAATATAAACTCCAGACACGATGAAGTTTAGCATCTGAAATCCTAGACAGTTTACATTCAGGAGAGAAACTTGACTGCAAAATAATGAAGGAAGAACTCAGACATGGCGAAGTCTCTTAGCCTTCACATAGTAAGATCCACCATTTAATTTTTGGAACCAGGGATTGAACTCAGACCCTTGTGCTTGCCAGGCAAGTGCTTAGTCTACTGAGCTGTCTCCCAAGCTCCACCACATTTTGAATACATCTATTTACACTCAAACAAAGACTCAGCATGAAAATTAATATTTAAGGCTATCATGACAAAAAACACACAAAATTAAAAGAAAAAAAATTCAGACAAATGTGTAATACAAATTTTTTTCAAACTGACAGCTACAAAAATACAGAAAAAATATATTTTAGATGTTTTAGTATCTACCTCCATAGTGTTTATTTTTTTCAAAGTAACATGATACATTTTACCTTTAATAAGATAAAAACTGTTTAATATCTTTAATGAAACAAAGATAAAAATTGCTTTAAATTTTCCAATGGCAATTTGTTTTACATTTGATTTTAACATTAATTTTAAAAAATAGGTTTCAGGGTGTGAAATCAATGTTGTTTTGTTGTTGAAAATATTTTAGGATTGTTATCAATATTGGAAATCTTCATCAATTTCTTATTAAGTATTTTCCTATTAAGTATCAACTATTTTCACCTTGAATTGAGAACATCATTTAAGCTTTTTAGCCAATGTCCTTATTATTGGACATAAAGAACGTATAATGACTGTCAAAAACATCATTTGATATCTCATCAAGACAGTTAAATATTTTAAGCATGTATTTTTAAGTATTAACCCCTCCTAAAAACTTTCTAAGAATATTCCTGGAAAATATTCTTATGAGAATATATCAACTATTAATTTAAGTATTTTTTA
>NW_004524633.1:9961307-9962465 GCF_000260255.1 Octodon degus
TCCTGCTTCTCCACCTAAATCTCCAGGTGACAGCCCGCATTCCAGAATGAGGACAAGAGAAGGGGAAACCTCTCCTCACACGCCTGTTCTCCTTCCCTTGGAAAACAACCGCGGGCCCTCTGCCCTTCTCAGGATGGTTATTGAAAGAAGGAGTGCTGCCAATGGCCTGCTTCTAGATGCTTATTGCTCAGCAAGCGCATCTCAGGTTCTCGCCCAGATTCTGCCAATCCAGGTCACACATGAGAGTGCCGTTCTTAGGGTTCTACCAAGAAACTCCTAGCTCAGAGCACAAGCAGCTGTGAGGTTATCTGAACCTGCTAGAAGTGCTCCTCACCAAGGGACTCTCCACGGCGGAGTATCTTCTCTCTCTCTCTCTCTCTCTCTCTCTCTCTCTCTCTCCCTCCCTCCCTCCCTCTCTCCCTCCCGCATGCAACCCATACTTTTAGTTCTATTTCTATCATCAAATGACAATGTGTAATTGAATAAATTTATAGATTACAAATTGAGGTCATTATTTATTAATGAAGTGTGGAATTGTTAAAGAGAGGTGTACTTTTCAGTCTTATCTCTTTGAAGTGCATTTTTAGCAGTCTATTCACACTGTTTACACATTAAGTCTTTGGAACCAGATGGTACTATCCAAACATGGGGAAAAGTGTTTTTTAGATTGCTTTATGAATCAGAAAATATTACTTAAATTCACTGTGTGCTTCATTATACTGACACGTTAACTCTTGTTTGTAATAAATGCAATGTATTAAAAGTCATTGGATTTGAATTTATATTTTTGAAAAGTACAAAGCAGTAAGATTTACCCTACTTTAGTGGTACAAAACTAGGAACTTGGGTTGTTGGGATGCTTAAGCAGTAAAACAAGAACAATAGGAAGCTTCCATCCCATTATGGAGATACGGGAGGATCACATTTTAGAGCTGAAAAACCTTTTGAGATTTTAATTATATCTCTGTCTTTCATGTACAGATGAAAAAGCTGATCCCTTTCCCAGAAAGGATCAACAATCTCCCAAGTAATAAAGCATCGCTGTGCTAGCGACCAGTGAACATATGGGCCTGGAGAAACCAGAGATTATTTTCCTAGATGCGTGTATCTGCTCGATCAAATGAAAAGAGCAGGCGCAGGCACCCAGTGAGACCCACA
>NW_004524633.1:9962565-9964853 GCF_000260255.1 Octodon degus
GTATTTTTTATTATTAATTTTAATGAGAAAGAAGTTGCAATGAGAACAATTCAAAGCAGGTTAGTAGGAAAGTTATAGTAATTAATACATTGCCTATTGCCTTCATAGTAGTTATTCAGAGTGCAAGATGCAGACATGATGTTTTGTGTAAACATCAGTAGTACAAATCTTTCTTCTCATTGAACTACGAGAAAGTAGCTCTATACCTATCTAACTATATACAGATATATATTTATATATTTTTTCCACTACAAAATGATTCTTTATGTGTATCGCCCATTTTTGTTTTGTTTTGTCAGAGATGGGTGTTCCATTACCATTCAAATATTGTAGGTGCTGCATCAATTGAGATGATCTTGTGGTTTTTAGATTTGGCTCTATTGATATAGTGTATTACATTTACAGATTTGTGTAAATTGAACCATCCTTGCACCCATGGGTTGAATCCTACCTGGTCATGGTGTACAACCTTCTTGATGATTTGCTGTATTCTATTTGCTAGAATTTTGTGGAGGGTTTTTGCATCTATGTTCATGAGGGAGACTGGCCTGTAGTTGTCTTTTTTAGTTATGTCTTTCCCTGGTTTTTATATCAGTATAATACTTGCCTCCTGGAATGCTTTTGGGAGGATTGCTTCCCTTTCAATTTCATTGATGAGTTTAAGAAGTATAGAGATTATATCTTTTGTAAATTTTGTGTAGAATTCAGCTGTGAATCCATTAGGACCTGGACTTTTCTTTGTCGGTAGATTTTTTAAATTACATTTCATATTTCATTGGCTGTTATTGGGTTATTGAGACTTGTCATATCTTCTTTTTTTTAAGGTTAAACACAGCTTTATTCTATACGTAATTCCATTGTGTGTTTTCTCTACCTAATGGTATCTGTTTTTTTTTAAATTCATTTTAATGAGAAAAGAAGATAACATAGCAATGAAATAGTTTCAAATCATGTATAGTAAGACAGTTACAATAGCTAATACTTTGTATATTATTGTCTTCATAATAGCTATTCAGAGGACTGGATGTAACCTAGCTTTAATTTTGAGGAATTTACTTTTTTTTTTTTTTTGAAAGCAATTGAACTTCATAAAAATACTTCTTCAAGCAAATAAATCTTCACTTTAATTTCCTTTTGGTGGCCACTCCCATTTCTTATGACACAAGAGAATCTGTACTAAGCACAGTGGTTTTAATCAACTGAAGTAGAAGGCCTTCTTTCATTAATTAAATAGGTGGTAAGTGGATGTATAGATAGATGGGTGGGTGGGTGGATGGATGGGTGGACAGACGGACAGATGGATGAACAGATGGATGGGTGGCAGACAGACAGACAGATCTGCAGATAGATAGAACTCCAGCTATCCAGCAAGATAGATAGACCTAAATTTATATAAACACAATGCTGCAGTCACATAAGAGGCTGAGAAGCTCCCCATAGCAGAGAATCTCTGAACTTTGCCTTTCAGTGGCTCCATAGAAAATCCATTTGTAGTGGCCAGCAGTGTTCCAGGTACAGTCTTATGGAGGTTTAGCACTACTAAAGTGCTTCTACTTCAGGGAGGGATGTATTTCATTTCTGAAAAATACTCCTTCCTCGCCTCCCTGCCTGCCCTTTGCCCCACCCTAAAACATACACATGCACACAGACACACAGACACACACACACACACACGTAATCTTTCCCTTCTTCCTTCCCATCTTCTGCCTGCCCTCTGCACCCTCCTGTAAGTGTGAGCATACAAGAAAACAAGATTTTCGCCAGTTCACTCTTCCCCACACAGCATTTTCTCTTGGGAGTACGCACCCAGATTCAAGGTCTCATTCCAGAGGTGCCATCTGAATCCTCTCAATGTGATGCTTTCGCCGCACTGTCCCCCAAGCACCTGCCTGCCTTGTGTATCCATCAGCTTAAGTTCTACAATAGCAGAAAACTTCCACATCTCTTAACCATGGAATAATGTTCAGTACCGAGCATAGCCTCAGATAAATTGATCATTTAGGTAAATGTTTCCTAATCAAGTGAATCAGAGAAAGAATTTCTGGGTAACATTAAGTAAACCAGTGGGTAAATCAACTAATACATGTCCTCCAAATCTTCACTAGATGAAGAGATGAGCTGATGGATACAGTATAGACAAACATAGCATATCCATAGGTATTTATTATAGCATTGGAAATATTAATGAATTTTGAAATAGAATATTATAGACTATAGTTTATAGCTATGAAATAAATCTTACTAGAAAATATAACAGGAAAAACTGTTTAGTGAAATTCTGGATGACA
>NW_004524633.1:9964953-9968926 GCF_000260255.1 Octodon degus
GGGTATTGAACTCAGGCCCTTGTGCTTGCCAGGCAAGTGCTTATTCTACTGAACCATCTCCCGGGGCCCCAAGAGCTTATTCTTTTTAATTGTAGCTAATTTTTATTTTATAATAGGGAACCAGTGATTACCTATAAGTGGTAGAATGCTATTGGTCTGTATATCATGAAACAGTTTAGCCTAGTGATTCAGATCACAAGCTCTACAACCAGCAGCCTGGCTTTGGGCTGCAGCTTTAGGTACAGAATGGGTGCAAGTTCCTGAATTTTTTGGGACTCTGCTGTTCTACCGGTAAAATAGGAATAATGGTAGAATCTGGCTCTTAGAATTGTGATGAAAGTTACCAGTACATTTAAAAGATTTCCTGATCTGCAATGAGCTCATGAGCTATTTTTAGACCCGAAGAGGGGTTGCACACCTAGCTCCTCTCCCTAGTTTAGAGTGCTGCTCTCCAAATCGTTGAAACCATCAGCAATTTTCCTTCCAGGTCCACACAGGTGACCCCTTCTACTCGAAAGAGCAGGAGAAATAGATCTGCATGCACTATGCCTTGGCTTCATTAGTGCAATCCAGGAAGTGATGAGGAAGGAAGAACTTGACTTAAGAAAGATGGCTAGCCTTTATAAACAAACTGATTATTCGCAAGCAAAAATGAAATTAATTTTGGGTTATTACAGGGAGACATGAGTAAACTGCAGTTATTAGGGCATAATGTAGTCACATTAATTCAAGTTAGTGAGTAATTATAACGGTTTCCATTTTTTTCTTTAACCATTTAGGAGGTCTGAGTCAACAGAATCTAATGAATTGAAATAAACTTTAATTGATGAAGGAAAAACTATGCATGCAGTTATACACAATGATGTCTCCTCTGTCAGGACATCATTAAGAAAGTCAAATCAACTCTTCTAAGATGCTGTTTCAGTTTTGTGCACAGAGGTATAATTTTGAAGATGCAAGTTATTTAAGACAAAATGTGTCTTAATATTTTTGAGCAGCAGTTTAACAATTTTTTCATGTGTACATTTTCCCCTAATTTATATAATCTATAATACTGTCTTATTTATTTTTCCCAATACAAGTAAGAGTCATAAAATCATAGTTTGGAGTCTGTGCAGACCGTCTTCTAAATAAAACAACAACAGCAGCAGCCACAGTTGCAATAACAACAAACGATTGAGTCTTTGTTACTCCTGCCACATTACTAGACAAATTTTAAAACAAAAAAAGATTAAGAATACAACTAAGAAGTAAAAGAGAGTTTAACCTAGGTGTGTTGGCTCCATGGTTCACTCTCCTATTCTTGTTTTGCTTTCCTTTGCTTTGTGTTGTTCTAGACAGATGTGCTAGTGTTTCTATTCTGTTCGCATTTCTATCATGCGGTCATTCGCTCATTTTCAATAATCTGCATGAGATGACATTATCCTTCTCTTGCTCCTTTCTTCTCTACATCTCTCCTATCCCAACTGTCCTGGTGTAATGTGTTCATAAATTACCTCCCCCTTTCTGAAGATAATCCTGGGTAGTGCTTGTAAATGCTTGGCTCTGCGCTTGGGGAAGGGAAAGGTGTCTTTCCTGTCCACTCCGCATTTTTAGATGGTACTGCACTGAAATCTGGCAATTGGCATAGCTGTGTGCATGTCAGAGAAGTTCACATCTTTAGTGGCCTAGTTCTTGGCACAGTATTAACATCTCATTTGCCTTCAGAAATCTATTTGAATAGATGAGTAATGGAACAAAAGAACACTGGTTATGCTTCCTTTTTCTTTTTTTTTAAATTAGGGTCCTCCCATGTCATTGTTAAGTTTCCAACAGAGATTGGTCCTTCTTAGTTGGGAATAGAAAGTACTAGTCTTCAACTACCTCTCAGAAGGCTGGCCAAGGTCCAGGGAGATGGCTCAGTGGAATAAGCGCTTCCCTGGCAAGCGCAAGGGGCTGAGTTCAAACCCTGGTTCCGAAAAAAAAAAAAAAAAGAAGGCTGGCCAAATAGTTCCTTGCATTAAAGCCCCTACTTGTGCAGACACAGCAGCAAGGGTTCAGTCCCTGCTATGGTGTGTCTGCCCTGCCCCTGAGGTACTCAGAGATGGCGATTGAGACTGGGCGTGGGCATGCACCTATAATCCCATCTCTTGGGAGGCTGAATTCAGGCAGATCACTAGGGGTCTGATTAGGTAGTGAGACTCTGTGGACCCTGTACTAAAATACAAAAAAAAAAAAAAAAAAAAAAAAAAAGAAAAAAAGAAAGAAAGAAAAAGAAAAAAGAACTAAGTACCCCTCAGAGAATAAAACTTTGAACAATCTGGCACACATCCAAAGTGCTGCTTAAACACACTGAACAGGAAGACCGTCCATTATTAATGGGATGTCAAAATACTATTTTTTAACATTTACTGCCCGCTAATCATTTCATGGATTGTATTAATTAATCATGCTCATATTTAAGGTGTTTTACTTCATGAACTATTAGATAAGAAAAATCAAAATTTAGCCAAGTAAAGAACTTGCCCAATGCCTCATTGCAGAACTCTGATACTACCTCTGATCTCTGTGACAAGAAAATGTGGTCACGGGCCACTAAACTGTACTTGTTCCCCAAATCTAGCAGATTTCCCCCTCAGACTCCCACTGATGGACTGCCTGCATGTTTGGCAGAGGTCTCAAGCAGGGCTCAGGATGGGAGTTCATAACTTTCACAGTACCAGCTCTTGAGATTAGCGATGCTAAGTGATTTCCAGTCCTGGGGACTACACACTTCATCCTCTGTGGAGCTTGCAGGCTCCCACGGCCCCATCTCTGGCACACAGGGAAGTCAAGCTTGGCCCATTCTGATTTCAGCCCAGGATTTCTGGTGTCGTGTTCTGAGCAGCCTAACAGACTCTAGATTTTAACCTTAGGAATAACATGCATATAATTCTGTACCTTTCACTGCAATTTGATTATACCTCAAATTAGAAGGTCATGAGAGAAAAACACGAAAATAAATTTCTCTGTAAGGGAGCTGTGACTAAAGTAATTTTTCCTGATACAGTGATGAATGTTGTATAAGAGGTGTAAAGTGGCAGATGGCATTTTTTATATCTTTAATTTATTGACCTGAGTGCCCTCCAGCCTCCAAAGCAGCTTCATCTGACAGAAATTAAACAAAATTTCAAAGAAAAGGGCAACACAAGACAGGAGCTATTTCCATTGCTGAAATAGAACAGGAACCACAACAATAAACAGAAAAATCCTTCCAACAAAGCACACAATAAATAAAACATCAAAAGCACAAACAGAAGAACTCAATTAAAGTAGAAAAGTTTTCAGTCTTTCCCTGAAGGACATAAATATTACTATTTATTATTTATACTGTGCTCGAGGTGCACATGGCATTATACGCCAGGTTGAATATCATATGAAAACAAAACAGAGAGGCCAGTGGGGCTTCTGATTTAGGAACACACTGAGAACAGGAATGCAGGGACTCCTCCAGAAGAAGGAAGGAAAGCCCTGAACACAGGTGCAGTAGCCAGCCACTATTTAGGGAGGAAGGGTTTAAGTATCATTTTCCATGAAAATAATTCAGGGTCAGATCATATCTGAACGTTTGCAATACTTTGATATTGAATCACAAATCATATGGTGAAGGAAATATGACAATTGGTAGGAAAGGTCAAAGTTTGGAACCTTCCATTGGCAACCTCTGATTCTTCACTTTAATCATTTTCAGCCTTAGTTGCCCGGTAGATCAGAACTCCAAGGTTTTTTTTTTCCTATTCATATCTAAAGTCTTAAGTAAAACTTTTTTCTCTATCAAAGAAATTTCTTGAGTGGTTCAGCACCATCTTGCTATTAGATTATAGACTGTAGGTTCAAAATTGCATAGTGAAAAAAAGAAAGTCTTTGATTTTAAAATACACTGAGTAGCCTATAGAGACATACAGTTCAGATGTTGTCTCACTAACACCATTCTATTCCATTGTTCATATATATA
>NW_004524633.1:9978271-9981581 GCF_000260255.1 Octodon degus
CTTCTTTCATTAATTAAATAGGTGGTAAGTGGATGTATAGATAGATGGGTGGGTGGGTGGATGGATGGGTGGACAGACGGACAGATGGATGAACAGATGGATGGGTGGCAGACAGACAGACAGATCTGCAGATAGATAGAACTCCAGCTATCCAGCAAGATAGATAGACCTAAATTTATATAAACACAATGCTGCAGTCACATAAGAGGCTGAGAAGCTCCCCATAGCAGAGAATCTCTGAACTTTGCCTTTCAGTGGCTCCATAGAAAATCCATTTGTAGTGGCCAGCAGTGTTCCAGGTACAGTCTTATGGAGGTTTAGCACTACTAAAGTGCTTCTACTTCAGGGAGGGATGTATTTCATTTCTGAAAAATACTCCTTCCTCGCCTCCCTGCCTGCCCTTTGCCCCACCCTAAAACATACACATGCACACAGACACACAGACACACACACACACACACGTAATCTTTCCCTTCTTCCTTCCCATCTTCTGCCTGCCCTCTGCACCCTCCTGTAAGTGTGAGCATACAAGAAAACAAGATTTTCGCCAGTTCACTCTTCCCCACACAGCATTTTCTCTTGGGAGTACGCACCCAGATTCAAGGTCTCATTCCAGAGGTGCCATCTGAATCCTCTCAATGTGATGCTTTCGCCGCACTGTCCCCCAAGCACCTGCCTGCCTTGTGTATCCATCAGCTTAAGTTCTACAATAGCAGAAAACTTCCACATCTCTTAACCATGGAATAATGTTCAGTACCGAGCATAGCCTCAGATAAATTGATCATTTAGGTAAATGTTTCCTAATCAAGTGAATCAGAGAAAGAATTTCTGGGTAACATTAAGTAAACCAGTGG
The DNA here is from genome assembly GCF_000260255.1 of Octodon degus. NCBI lineage: Eukaryota > Metazoa > Chordata > Mammalia > Rodentia > Octodontidae > Octodon > Octodon degus. The sequence goes on from NW_004524633.1 coordinate 9,979,126, forward strand.
GTAAATCAACTAATACATGTCCTCCAAATCTTCACTAGATGAAGAGATGAGCTGATGGATACAGTATAGACAAACATAGCATATCCATAGGTATTTATTATAGCATTGGAAATATTAATGAATTTTGAAATAGAATATTATAGACTATAGTTTATAGCTATGAAATAAATCTTACTAGAAAATATAACAGGAAAAACTGTTTAGTGAAATTCTGGATGACAATCCATAAGGGAAATATAATTAGCCTCACATTAATTTAATGTGATGGATACTGATTATTGGAGAATGTTATCAGTGTTACGTGGGGATTATTTTTATGTAACTGAGTATTATAGAAAATACGGGTCAGCAGACTAGATGTTAGAGTTTCACCTCAACAATATGCATGTGAGAGGGACTAAAATACAGTAAAAATATGGAGTTTATTTTCAAGTCACAAGAAAATAATTCCTGTAAACAATAATTATGGTGATTTCATTTTACTTCTCTTTCACTTGACAATGTAGGAAACATTGGCATTGTACTGACACTACGTAATATGCAACATATTGTGATTTTACATGTTAATACAATTATTCAAACTTGTTTGGATAGTATTTATAAACTGAGCATTTGAATGTGCTTATACTTCAACCACATTGCTCTCTTAAAGCATTTTCAAACAAGGGAATACATTACTGACAAAGACCTCCTAGAAAATGTTTCAATACATGAAGATTAATTTTAATACAAGTAATTAAATTATGTTAATACACAATTTTGTTACAGTGTTATTTAATGAATAGTTAAAGGAATGATCAATAAATTCTTCCCTGAACATTGGTGAAAATGCAGATATGAGTTTGAAAAAAAAAATCACCATGAGCTGGTCCAGAGGAAAAGGACTTAAGTGCACGCTTTTCTGCACCACGATTACATCTTGGGCTTTGGGGAAGGTAAGTGTCACGAATACATATTACTAATTCCAAACATTGGCACTGTAATTTCTTAAAGATTAGGTAATAATTTTATAATTCATTCTGTTACACTGTGTGAAATTATGTTGGCCGAGAGCTAGGTTGAGAAATCACAGACCTATGAATGTGACTGTTATCTGCCTCTGTAAGTGCCTTTTTATTCAGTCAAATCTGTGTGCTCAAATTTGAGTTCATATCACACTCATGAGATGTTTTCTAATGAAGGTGCTAACCTGAAGGAGTGGATGATCAAAACAATACAGAGGCAGCCTTTACCCCAAATGCAATAAACTAACAGATTTCATATGCGCCTCGCCTAAACAGGATTGTGAACAGTCGCCCTGAGGGGCAGAATATTTTGTTTCTAAGAATCTCTGCTTTCATCTGAATACCTGGGGATAAGAGAACTGTGAGGAGGAAGTGTAATAGAAGTTAAATTCTATTGCAGGTTTGCATGAAACAGACGAGGCATACCACATCGAAGCTCTGTTCTGTATCTTAGGGCCTTTCTCTCTGCTGTGTGTTATACATATCAAATTCTCCATGTATTCCACATATTGTAGGGACTCCTGAGTGCAGAGTGTACCTTAGAATATGCCAGCTACGTAGGCTTGCTGTTGTAGGTGATCCTATATACTGCCACATGAAAAGCTGAAGCTTGAGGGTAGTCTCCAAAGTGGGTGAGTCCCACTCATTTTGTAAATAGTGCCCAACACTCAATTCTCTGAAATTCCAACTGCTCTTCCGACTTGAAACTGATAATGAATAGATATTGAAACTGATCCTGCTATGATTTTGGTAGGCATCCTTGCCAAGGATGTTCCAGTGGCCCTATTATTTAATGAGGAAGGTCAAACGAAGTGTGATAGAGAACTAAACACATTTTTCTCTGTGGCGTCTGAATTGCAACAGTCATCAGTGTTCTTCGGAGCTCAGAACGCTTGCTCACCCTGTCTGTTGCACACATCTTGTGTATCTGAAGCACCTGCCATCAGTCCTGAACGAGGGTCTCCACACTGGCCTCTCACACACGAAGAGTGATATGGGCTTGTACTAGACAAATAAACCAACTGATTTTGAAACCAGATTGTTTTCTCCTTTACTGCTAACAAGGGAGTTTCCACTGAGGCTTAGTTGTATTTTTCTCTCGTTCATTTTAGAAGAAACTTATCTTCTGTATTATCTACTTGGGTTCCTTGCTGCTATTTGAGTCCAGTCACGAGTTGAGGTTTCCACAAGTTTGAGTTCCTTTGATTAGTTCTCCGCAATAGCTCAACTATCAGTGTGTCTTTTCTGAGAGAAACGGGGCAGGGTGAGAAGCCTTAGTCTCCGAAGTCCCGCTAAAGCGGCTGGAGTCTGATCAAACAGCGGTGGCGAGCGTGCTCCTTTAGGGCATGTGGTATGCAAAGCTTCTCTTCCTTTCTTTTTTCTTTTCTTTTCTCCTTTCTTTTCTTTCTTCCTTCTTTTTTCCTTCCTCTTTCTTTCTTTCTTTCTTTCTTT
>NW_004524633.1:9981682-9983270 GCF_000260255.1 Octodon degus
TAACCTTGGACACCCAATCTCTCACCTGTGAGCTACATACATACTTTCTTCTTTCTGAAGTTTCCACTTCAAGTGTTTTGCACATAAAATGGACCAATATTCTACTTTGGCCTGATATATCCTCATTTCGTACAATATGAGCATGCATAACAGGCTGCAAAAGAATCATTTCTCTTTCTTTAAGGAAAGAAATAGATGGATAGCTGGCATGGTGGCACATATCCATAATCCCAGCACTTGGGATTCGAGGTAGGATGATCACTGTGAATTTGAGGCCATCCTGGACTATACTGTGAGACCCTGTCTCCAAAACACCAAAGAGCAACAACAAATGAAAAATACATGGAGAGAAAGAATCTATGAATGTACCAAAGCCACATTATCTTGGGTTAAAATATATTTGAATAATTTTAAGTTCTCTAATTGAACAACAACTGAAACAACACTGGATGACTAGTAAAATATTTCCTAAGAAGACCATTAGCAATTCCTTAGAAAAAAGAATTGGGCTTCAGGCTGTGCTGGAATTGTTTTTGACGTGATGTTCCATAACATATCATATTCATTCATTATAATGTCAGTAAGCATAGGCTAATCAAATAATAATGAAAACCTGTCACTTTCCCCACCATTTAATTCTTTTAATATTTCAATATCCAAAAAAATATTAGAGTGGGACTATAGTGAATAATGTAAGCTGCATTTAAATGACAGCACAAATATCTGATCCCAGAAAGTGGCACATATATTCATTACAATACATGTAATACTAAATTGATTCATCAAGTATTTCCTCTAATATTCTGGTCCTTACAATATTCTGCATTCACAACTTCACAACTACTATGGGTAATCACAAAACTATCCTGATCTGACAGGGTTACCTTCCAGCTTAGCTTTAAGGTGATTTTATGGGCAACAAATAATATCTATGACATAAATGTAACACATTTTAACAGCTACTATACATTTGATAAATAAATGTAGATAACCATGATAAGGTAACAAAATGATCTCTGGGTACGATTTCAAAGAACAAGTCTAATTTCAGTACCAAGGACAGCAAATTTTATACACCCACTTAACCACCACTCTGAAGTAGTTTCCCTGTCCCCAAAGTGGAAATATAGTGACTTCTTTGTGTTTTACAATTCAATTTGACTCTGTAAGTTATCTGTGAGGGTGAAACTCGTATATATGGTATCTGAGTACTAGGGTGCCTTCGATAGAGTAATGGTGAGAGAGATACTTTATTCCTTTCCCACTGGGGATTCAAATTTCTCAGAGTAAATGGAACGGACTTAATTGTTTGATTATTACATAACTTAATGAATAGTGAAGGAATTGAAGTCATTTAAATTAAAAAATAAACTTTAGAGTGCCTCCCCCACCCCGCCCGAAAAGTAGGATTTTCTGCCGAGTTCCGGGAGCCCCCAGACCCAGTCCTAGCCGAGGTCCGGTGAGTGTGCAGAGAGTTTCCTGCTACCCTGCGCCGGCGGGACCAGTCCCAGCCCAGGCGCAGTGTGGGCCGGACCCTTTCCCAGCCCCTCGGGCCGCCCCACACCACTCTGCCGTACCTCCCCACCCT
>NW_004524633.1:9993789-10002713 GCF_000260255.1 Octodon degus
CCTCCTCCTCCTCCTCTCCCCTCTACTTTTTTTTTGTTACCAGGAGTCAGAGTTAGGGCCTTGTGCTTGCCAGGCAGGTGCTTTTGTTGCTGAGCTATATTCTTGGCTCATATATATTCTTTCTGAAACTTACATTAAAACAGATGAAAATGATGTTTCCTTCTAACTGCACAGACTGAAGACATTCTGAGTTTTTCTCCCCTTTTTTAAATGTATTTGGTATAGAGTCTCACTACGCAGCTCAGACTCCCAGTGATCCTCCTGTTTTCGCCTCCCTAGTGCTGGGATTACAGGCAGAAGCCACCAAACGCAGTCTCGGTTGGTGGCTCAGCGTGCCGGGGGGCGGAGATGGCATGGCATCTGGTGTCTGGGATCGCACACTGATGCCTGCACTTGCCTAAACAGGCACTTAATTAGCTGCGCTGTCTCCTCGGCCCTCTAAGGTGTTTCTAACGTATTCTGAGTTACCATGGCCCTCTTTACTCTTAAGGGAATATTCTAGGATACCAAGTGGACACCTTAGGTCACAGGTAATGCCACAGATTACTTTATACTGATTCTCCATATTAACTGGGCATATAATAAACATTATGGCTGTGACTTATATTCCATAAGGTAGGGGTAGTAAAACTAGCATGAGTCTCCATTTCATCCTTCATGATTTCATGAAATGTCATTTTTACCATAGATTTTAACAACTCTCAGGATATGATTCTCTTTTCTTTCCCATTCAGCGATTTCACCTTTTCCCATAAAGGAAGAACATTTTGGCCCCTTTTTGTCATCTACTGATTGGCAGCATCATTGCTCTTGAGCTTGGGGCAATTGTAAAGTACATAAGGGACCTTGAGCACAAGCTTGCCATACCAAGGCAGTGCACCTAGTTGGTAGGAGGACGTCTGTGACTAAGGATGGGTAGAATGGTGTAGGAGGGTGGGGCAGAATGAAGTTCCACCCGTGCCAAGAATGGCTTATGCACTACTGATTCTGGAAATTCCCACTTAATATCCTGAGAAGGTAGTGGACCTCTGGCCCTGAAATCACAGAAAGCAAAACTGCAGTCGAAGTGAGACTTCTGCAACTACTTTTTTTTTTTTTTTTTTTTTAAGTTTGAAGGCCTTCCAACGCTTGATGTTACAGGTTACTTTAAGAACTGTTGCTGTGTTAAATGACAACACTAGACCTGTTCACCATTTATTCTTTTATTTATTTAGTCTTGTCTCTTTGAGCCAGGGTCTTGCTATGCAGTTCAGGATGGCCTTGAGCTCACTTTGTAGCCCAGACTGGACTTGAACACATAGTGGTCCTCCTGCTTCAAACTCCTGAGTGCTGGGATTACAGGAGTGCATCACCGGGCCTGACCTCTGCTGCTTTCTGTAATGGGCTAAGAACAAGGAGCACAGAGGGAGGGATGACAGGTGGGAATGATGGACACCACTTCCTCTTCAGTGGCAGATTTCTAACATAGACTCTTTTCCCTCCAGCACCCCATAATGTTCGAGATGATATCTGTTTTGCTGTCCTGGAGCTCTCAGACACAGTCATGATTAAAATTTCTCTATTCAACCTGTTGGGCAGAGAACATGAGCAAATACAACTTTGTCTGCTTACCTCACTAGAAGGTAAGTATGTCTTAATATCACAGCATAATCTAGCATATTCTGACAGATAAAGGAGTATCCATTTGAAAGGTGTATCCATAAGCTGTGACTTTGTTCTCTTCCTGACTAGTAAGAAGAGAACAAAATAATGGTATATGGACATAAGATATAAATAGTCAACTAGAGTATGCTATGATATAATAACACTAATAGTATAATTCCTAATGTAATCACAATCAGGCATTCATTTTATTTCTCTCCATTTCCTTTCTTTTTTACTTTTTCTCCTGAAAAGACTGCAATGAAAAGAAAAATCCTACCCTTAGGCTTTATTGATGTTTCACATTCCTGGACAAAGAGAGCTGCATTTTATGAATGAGATGAAATTTTCTGTCTATGTCTTTCAGTTTATATTTTTTATAATTTAATAACTGAAGCACATTAAATTGTATGTCTAATAATATAGAAGAAAAGGTCACATGATGTTTCAAAGTGTATTTTTTTTCTAATGGGAGAATTATTTATTTCCGCAAAGTAACATTTGTGTTCATAAAGTGGTCTGAGTTCAGGTTTTAGAAACATATTAAATTTAGAAATAGAGACATAACATATATAAAAGTCATGGCAAAACATTATTTCTGAGGGCTGTTTTGTAGTCTGAGCAACTTAAACATCTGCTGTTACGAAAAAATAGCTATTGTACTTAAAAGGGAAAATATCATAGTGGGAGTGGCTGAAAAAGATTTGAAAAAGATGAAGTTTTTAACATATACTTGACCCATTATATGACCTGAGTCAATTTATTAGTGTTTATAAAATATTGTTCCTTGCTTTTATAATATAAAACATTATATCTACCATCTCAGTTTGTAGGTCAGCGATAAGAATTAAACATGTGCGGGCAGGGGAAACAGCTCAGTAGAATAAGCGTTTGCCTGGCAAGTGCAAGAGGGCCTGAGTTCAATCGCTGGGTCCACCAAAAGAAAGAAAGAAAGAAAGAAAGAAAGAAAGAAAGAAAGAAAGAAAGAAAGAAAGAAAGAAAGAAAGGTGTGTATTTTACATCTCTACCCTCTGCTATCCAAGTATGCTCATATTTTGTTGTTGGTACAACTTTTCCCAGTTTTGCCCTCAGCCTTACATCTCTTCCTCATCCCAAATCAATGGAAAGACAAGAACCTGATGGATAATAAGCTCGGTGAGTCAGGCCACAGTGGGTGTCACTGGGAGAGTGTGTACCCATCATTGAAGGATTGAAAATGCGCATGTAGTTGTGGTTGAATAGTTCGCATCAAAACCGAATCTCATCTTTGTGACAGGAACTCTGTTGTTCTGGGTTTTGAACATAATCCAAGGCACTAAAGACAGTGGCAAAATTAGGCATTTGGAAAAATCCATGTAAGAAAGGCATTTTCCATGCTTATTTGCTTCAAAGGATTCTCTGATTTCGTTAATTGCTTCAAAGAGTGCTTCGATTTGCTATTTTGTGCAAACAGTATTCTAATCTAGTTTATCCCCCGAGTCACAGCTGTGCTCAAGCACCCCAATAGGTTCAGTTCATGCTGACCTATTCCTCTGCAATTAATCCACTCCGTTCTCTTTGTGGAATGATTTACACCTATTGAGGGCTGAATGGAAAGCCGCACCACTATTGTTTATGAATCATGAAGGCAGCTTTTAAATGACCTTAATTTGCACTTAGTACCTTTCATCTAAGGATCTCAAAGTATTCCGTGAAAATGATTATCATATTTGGAGGAAAATAGCATAGTAAGAAATGACTCCAAATGTGACTGAGTAGGTTAGAAATTAAAAAAAAGTATTATCTTGAATATAAGTTAGCTACCTTAATATATTTTTCTTTACAATAAGACTTTTCAGATTTTCTTCCTGTCCAGTGAGGTTTGTGGATTTCCAACTAAGATTACTACCCTAAGAACTGTGTAACATTCTCCGTACTTACAAGCCAATATTATGTGACATTTCAACCTTATAATGGATCTGCTCATGTATCACTTCCTTCCACTTAAATACCCCACTGTAATATTCTAATTAGCCTGGAGTGTAGACAGTATGTGACTTTGCTTCCACTGAAATGAGAGGAGGCTAAGTGCACTTCCTTCCTCCTGGTCCAAGGGTCTTCAGTGAAAAGATGGTCAATGTGGGAGAACTTGAGTTTCCACTTGCTGTCACTATACAGGGAATGCAAGTTCTATAGGTATCAACTGGCAAGAAAACATTTCAGCAAAGTTTTCTTATGTAAGATTATCATGGATTGAATCACAAAAGTGTATAAAAAATCAGTGTACTTTAATTGGCAATCATTAAGTGTACTATTTTATATTGAATTTTTAAAAAATAAAGAAATAAATCCCAGACTTCCACCCTCATTTATAGTATGTTATTAGCTTCCACTGGGCTAAAAAGTGGGTCTCTGATTAAAACAAACAAACAAACAAAAACTTCTTAAACAAAAACACTAATTTGGTTACAGAATAATCCTGCTTTTCTCTATAAATGCAAATGTATGATCATTTTAAGCCTCTGGAATGTAACCAATTCATGTTTCTGATGACAAGGGCATTTGGTAGCTTCACCTGCTGCCAAGATCAGTGGCAAGCTTCTGTGCCCGTGAGCAGAAGAGCAGTAGGCACTGGGGACTACTGCTTGGTGAGCAGTTAGGGGGCAGGGCTCAGCTGCTATTGCTCTTGTGGCAGGGACCTCTGTGCATTGAATAACCTGCAAGATGGAGTACTCAGTCTCTGACTTTGATCCCAGAGACTTAGCCACACCTGCATATTACAATATTCTGTTTACTCGACAAACTAAGCACCTAGAATTTAATAAAGGACTGATCCAAATGCCTCTGCTAAGTATTATGTTCCCTGGAAACTAACTTTTGCTTGTGTGCTGTCCCTTGATCTTTTCCTGTTCTGAAGCAGAACAAGAAATAGAAAGCCTTCGTAAAGGTAGACCATTCTGTATGGCTTTCACGAACTCATTCTAACCCTGAGGCATTGTCCACCAAGTGAAGACAGAGTGATATTGTCTAATAAGATATTTTATACTTTATTCTTAATCTCTTGGTTTCCATATTGTGTCTGCCCTGAAGTTAGTACTGTCTCTAGTTCTCAATATTTTAAGCTAATGATGACAATAAGGAGCTTTTTGAATTCTTTGGGGAGATCATTCCTATACATTTTTAATGTAAGAACCATAAAATACAAGCAGCTCTTTTGTATAATGTAAGAGTCTTTCTTCATCTAGTGTGGTGCTGTAATATGGTGACCTCTAAGTTAACAATGGAAGGGGTAAAACTCGGCTCACTAACAACTCTTAAGAGCCTGATAAATTCAAGATATTTCAGAAAATGAGATATAGTCAACAATAATTAAGCTAGAGCTGAGAAGGAACTAAGCCTTGAATTAGAGCTTTAGAGACATATCTGTATCTTCTTTTGTTATTTTAATGATCCTTATTTTATTTTACTTTGTTTTTATACAGAGTCTTGCTCAGGAATTTGGACTCTTAGTGATCCTCCTGTCTCAGCCTCCCCATTGCTGGGATTACAGGATGCACCAACACTCCCAGTTCTGGGCCCTGCATGGCCACCCTGGGATCCTGGGGCAGTTCTGGGCTGGCACAGCATGTGATACCGGGGATCAAACTCGGGACCTTGCACTAGCCAGACCAGGCGCTGTGCCATCACGCTGTCTCCCCAGGCCTCATTTTATGTTCTATACCTTGAATAAATGCCTATGCATTCACAGTCAGCAAGCTGAGGATCTGCAATGGGTCTGAAAATTTTATGAAAAGACAATAGAAATAGAGAAGGCCTGTCGGTTGGAGTGAAAAGGTCATAAATTTGAATTGCCTACAGATGTGGTGTGTGTATGGGAGAAAATGGTATTGTCACAGTTCTTACATGAAACTATTCTGGGGTCCTTGGGATGAGTCACATGTTCACAGGGGGCAAAACACCACTTTAATCCAAATTTCCAAACAGGGTGAGTGATTGAGCGAGACTAATCACACCCTGCTTTAGAACTCTTCCATTACCCACGTTTTGTAAGCTAGGCTAGACAGGAGGGTGCTATAAGCAGACTCACAGCACTCTGCAAAAGAGACATGAGGATCCATCACAGCAGTAAGGGTTGGGACAGAATTAATACGAATCTCAAGCAACACAGACTGTTCAGGTTAAGAAGCAGAGTGTGAAAATAATGAGGGGGATCAAAGAACTAAAGAGAATTCAAAGCAAATCTAGGAGGCATGACAGAAACAACCAGAGAAAAGGCCTGGGAATGAGACAGGCAGCTCAGTTTGCAAAGAAATGCCTTTAGACACCGATAGCATAGAAGAGGAGTGGTCAGAAGAATAGAAAGCAACTGTTAGGTTCCCAGGGAGTCCTTAGAAAAGAAGTAGGGCAGACTGTCTAAAACCATAGAAATTTAAAATTTTAGTGATAAAAGAATTGAAAGCTGAGATCAAAGGAGCAACAGGTTTTTTCCCCCCTTTCTTTCTTCCTTTTTATTCTATCGAGGACTTCTTCCTTGGTCTATAGATAGATGGTTTCACCTTAGAGCTGTTTGTTCACATTCTTCCAGCTGTTTGTGCCCATCCTGGGCTCTTTTTAGGAGGCTGCCACCTGCGTTGCATCAGGCCCACACTCTGACCTCCTGCAACTTTTACCCTCTAAAAATCTCCTGTCTCCAAATATCGTCCGGTTCTGACCAGGCCTGTATGGGGGGGGCAGTTAGAACTTTGACCTATGAATGGAGAGGGCATAATTTCATATTAGTGACAAACAAACTAGGAGAAAAATGATTGAGGAGTGATACTAAATTTCTAGCTTACTATGTATACATTTTATAATAAATACTCATCATATTAATAAGAAAAGAACAAACTATCTTGGAGGTTTTGCCTGAGCACAGAGTCTACAGTTCTGGAATGTGCACATTCTATTAAACTCTCCTGAGTCCAAGGACGGACTCCTAAGTGCTTGTTGGAGGTGATCTTGTAATTTTACATTATAATTTAAGGATGGCAGGAAAATATACTGTGGACTGCCATGGCCTGCACTTCATTTAGACTTCATTTAGACATGTCAAGATAATGATTTACAGACTTTGATCTTCCTACTTCAAATTAGAAATGACTTTAAAGTCATTCCTTCCTGGTAATAATTTCAAACATTGAAAGAAGTCCTCTTTTACTATTTTGATTTTGTTTTGTAGGTGAAGGAGAAAGAAGCAATTGAGAAGTGGTTAAATCAATAAACACTTAAATCTGAAATCAAGTCAGCAATGACTACGTTCTTTAAATTTTGATTTAAATTTTAGAGAATACACCTAATTGGTCTTCTCTCCTGAAATTTTTTGGCAAAGATGAGTAATCGGAGTGAAGAGCTTTCATAATCTTTCTCAACTTTGATTATTAACCTCCTGCGTTAACTACAGTCACCGGAAACCCTCTTAAACACACCGTGGGGCTCAGTCTCTGTGTACTTGATTCACACACTGGTGTGCATCCAAGATCTTTATCTTTATTTTTTAATGATTGATTGATTGATTGATTGATTGATTGATTCTATACATGGCCTCACTACACAGCTTGTACTCACAGATATCCTTCTGTCTCAGCCTACCCAGCTCTGGGACTACAAGCATGTGCCACCATGCCTGCTTTCTGGGGCTAGCATGGAGACATGGAATATGGTACTGGGGATCAAACCCAGGTCACTGCACTTTCAAACAGGCACTTAAAACACTTTGTAACATTAAGTTTTCATGCATGTTGGGGCAGATGGTCTAGAGCAAACCTCTGCTCTAAGTCAGGTTTCTGCCTGTAAAATCCAATTTTGCTATTGTACTTTGACAAAGTATTTTCCCTTTGGAAAATAGTCTGAATTAAATACATTACATCACTCATTATCAATGAAAATTGCTGGCGATACAGTAATCTTGAAATGCATGGCACTTGACGAAGGACTAAATCAATTGCAATTATCATCACTGAGAGTAAAACCAAGGAATTAACTCTAGGAAGTTCATGTGTGCTTAAAATACTTGGTATCTGTCCTTGCACCCAGTGGCCTGCTACAGTGAGAGGACAATAAAAAGTAACACAGACCAGTATCCTACTATCTATGAATTCAATTAATAAAAGGTTTATCTGGATCAATAAAAATGAGTGTCTGTACTCTAATTATAAAGTATGACATTTTTAATAAAACCTGAAAATGGTAAGCACAACATAAGCATACCCAAGCTATTGACCCTCTGACAAATGTTAAAAATGTGAAAACAATGATGAGCACTGAAATGTATTTTGTTTCTCAAAATACGTGAAGATCTAATTAAATACAACATAATAAATACAAAATAAAGTTCCTTCCTCAGATTTTAATATTCGTAACCATGCAAAAAGTTATAGTTCACTCACAAGTTATAAAAACTACTTTTTTCCTCTCGGAAAAACATCTAAAATTTTTGCGTTTTACTACAGCATTTCACAAAAATGTCACAATCTTGCCAAATTTTTTACATGGCATTCAGAACATTTCTTGGGAATAGATAATTTTTTTAGCCCTATGTTCAGATGGAGCATTAAATAAATTTCAGATTTTTTTCAAATGTAAAATCAATTTCCAGAAAATAAAAATGCAAAACACCTGATGCATTTTTTTCTCTGATGGTCCACTTTAAAAATACTAAGATCTAATGCAATCTGTCCAAAATTACTTTCCACGCTAGCCTCAGAAATTGAAATCTTGTCTGGGTTTTATAGGAAGAAGCCCCTTTTAAAATGACCAAACCATATTAACCTTAATATTGCTTCTTTTGAAATACATCAAAATAGTTATAATCTGAAATATATTTCTTTTTCAAAAAATTTCATAAAATATCATTTTAAATTTAAATTTCAACATTTTACAATAAAGAGATATTGAAGTCCTCAAGTTTCAAAATTCCTTATGTGTCAATATGGAAATCTTTGAAGATATGCTTTCTACTAAAAATTAATAATTTATTGTCAGTGAAGACTATCTTTGAACCATTATTTCCCTCTCCCATAAAACAGTCATGCCTCAAATAAGAGCCCCCATATTTTAAAATGTGTACCATCTTCCTAAGTAATTTTGAACAATTTATTAATTTAATTCATTAAAAAATGTCTTCTTGCTGGTGGGAATGTAGACTGCTACAACTGTTATGGAAATCAGTGTGGAGACTCCTTAGAAAAGTTGGACTGGAAATCCCATTTAAACCAGCTATTCCTCTACTGGGAATTTTCCTGGAGGATCTGAAAACATCATATCAC
>NW_004524633.1:10003783-10007536 GCF_000260255.1 Octodon degus
CAAGTCGATTATGGGGCCAAATAGGAAAGTGATCGATGATGTAGAGTGTGCCTAAGGAGAGTCACATGGAGAGAAAACATTCTCTCAGGCTTTCACAGAAAGCACAATGGCCAAGCAATGGCTGTGACTCATCCACATGGCTGACACTGACAAATAATCTGAGGTACAGGATCTCAAGGTAAATACTGAGGGGATTTCACTGACCTTCTCAGACCCAAAACTTACAACTCTTGTTGCATAGGTCCTGCTTTACCTTGGTCTTAACCACCCAGCAGAAACGTATAAAAAAGAAAAATAAGAAGTAAAGCCATGCTGTTATGTTGAACTGTAGGGGACTCAGGTAAACAATTTCTGACATTGCCAGTGAAGCGGAAGAGCCAATACTATTAGGGACTAATGAACTCTTTTGGATTATTTTGCTGAGTTAACACACCTATAATATTCAAATAACGGAACTTAACAAAAAAAGGGTATACAGATGAAAGGGTATACAGATGAATGTCCATTTTGTATCTGTGTATTTAAGGTGGTTGGGATAGATGTATAGTTACATTCTCTTAATGAATAGAGTGATTTGTTCTGATGGTGTTTGTAGATAGACTATCATGTCCGCATCTTATACAGCAATTAACCACTGGGAGGTATGTATTCAATGTGTTAGCTATTGAAACTGTCCTACTAATTTGATTTGAACCTGTCTCATTGCTATTTGTTTATCAATAAAATTATGGAAAAAATGTCTTCTCTGGAGACAAAAATGATTTTATACCCAATTACCAAAACAAATCTTCTCCTAAGCTACTGTGAACAGGAACAAAGATGCTTTAGTTCTTGACGAAGTTTTCTGCATTCAGTTCTTTAAAACTCTTCTGATATGAACTCCAAGCACTCTCACGTAGATAGAAATCCTCACACTTTCAATACTGCTTTTCAAAGTACTCTGTTACCCTCCGGTAAAATATTATTTTTCAGCTTCCCACCAAGATAACCTACGGCCTTCAATTTTGCCTGTGTGCATATATATTCCTTTTCCTATCCATAAATGTGACATCTCAAAAATAGGTTAAGAGCTTTCAACAAGGTCTCTGCTTACAGCTGTTAGCATTTTTTTCAAGCCTCACATTATCATGCCATAATAAGGGAACGAGAGGAGGATTAATGTTTATTATTAACACTGACTAATATTTATATTCAATTTCCAAACCATAATGAAGGCTCCTAGAATGCCATAAAATCAGCATCTGACGGATCCAAAAGTAGAGCAGAAGACAGAGCGGGCTAAGTTGAGTAGCAGAAATGGTTTTCTGTGCAAGTGATTTGCTTCCTAGACGCCGTTTGCCTTGACAGCTTAGGCACCCTTTCACATAAACAAGATTTTCCAGAGTTGTACTCAGCCAGATTCCACCCTACAGCACAGCATATTTTAAATTGCAAGGCAATTCCTCTTCTAGGAATGTTATAGAGAGCAAAGTCCCCAAACATGCAAGTACTTTAGGAAAAGCTTTTGTGTGGGACAGTAACGTCTAATGCAAGAGGAATCACACAAATGAGGAAGAAGGGGAGAACGACAGCTAAAGAGGGGGCTCTCCACCTCAGGACAAATTGCGACTATAGGAAGAACACCGCCAGGACTGCACTCTCTGGTCTCCCTTCTCTTGACTTCGTCTGCCCCTTTGACATTTATAGGCATGTTCCCTCAAGACTCTCGAAACTCATTCTGAAATAAATTCTACCACTTAGTCACCAGGCAATTAGAGTTTTGCAGATTTCTACATTCCCATGTTCCTAGCTAGTCTGCTACTGTGCACGTCTATTTATAAATGCACAGCATATTTGAATCTAAAGCTATAAACAAACCAGTTTGAACACAGATTCTGTAAGGTGCATTTGCTCAATTTGTTTTCATTTGGTAGGTGACTACTAACTCTGAAGGAGAGAGTACTATATGAAATGTATGTGGGAAAGAAGATCGCCCCAAGAATTTCCTGGAGACAATGAGAAAGAACCACGTACCTTCCCCCCTAATGCAGCAAGACCCCAAGTGAGTTCCCCACAGAATTAGTTCTGTCCTAATATGTCCTTTTTTGTCTATTTCCTTCTCCACTCTGTTTTTCGTTGGTGGTTTTCAGGGTACGTACTTAATCTTGCTATTTCAGCTCTATCTGTATACTGGAGAATGCAGGCAGTTCTCAGCACCCCTGGTAAACCGGCTGACCTCTGTAATCTACATTTTAGAGAAATACACTGCAGCTGCAGATGTTTGCAAAGGTAGAAAATTTGCGAAGAAAATTAATCTGTAACTGACAGATGTTTCCATACTAAAACCACTGGGGAATATTCTCTCAGAAACATGTATTTTCCTGTGGAATTCAAGAGTGCTGTTATCTCGCTTTCCTGGGCTCTTGAATCCTCGGTATGGCAGGAAGATGGACTGTCGTCTAAATGAGCAGACACAAACCTTGCTTTATAGTTGGAGGGTGCAATTTAAATCTGTTGACTCGCATGTATACTCTTTTCCATTAATTCAGTTAGTTGTGTAGCTGCTGATAAAACTGTCCTCATTCCGAGGGAAGGTACAGTCAGTTGCTTACATCAAAACTCAGAGTCAGTATAAAGCTTGGCAGACGATTTCATCGTGTTTGGGCATTTTACAGCATCACAGGGAATTATTCTTTCCCCTAAGGGCTTTATTATTAATGGGAACTGCCCACGTGCTTTGAGGGAAGAATGGACTTCCTCAATTAGGAGACCTTTCAAGAGAGTTAACAGAGAATTTATCTTTTCATTTAGGGAAGAGAATGTTTCCCATAAGATCACTGAATCTTTCATGGCTGACTTTCTTGCAAACACAATGGGTAAAAATTTTAGTTCCTTAAAAATTAAACAGACACTGTGAAATTTAATAAGGCTTAAAAGGGACCTATCTTCAGTATCACTGTTACCTCCTCACCACCCACCACCTGTGATTACATGTTATCAGCTCTATGTACTAAAAATTCTTCACCTCCAGGAGGAGAAGAAAAAAGCATGTGCTTCCCTTCTGGGAGATTTAGTTTCAGCAGCTTTTAGTCTAGACCTGGATGAGTTTACAGGTAAAACTTCCTGTGTGATAAGTAAATTCCTTTTCCCTGGAAATTTCTGTTATTTGACTTGAAAGCCAACCCTGTATTACCTGTTCTGCCTACTGCAATGACTAGAGAGAATAGTTGTAAAGTATCTCACCTACATAGGTACAGAAATGCATTCATGGTAAGAAGCATTCATTTATAAACACAATTTTTGATTTTGGTTAATTCAGTTCAGCCTAAGTAACCTCAAAATGTGTAATTTCATCCTTGGTCAGGAGCAGCAGTCTTTCTCGGGTGAGTTCTATGGCACATAAAGCATTTGCTGGGTAAATGCTAACCACACCATTACCTCCCCCCTCGGTGCCACTAAACCACACTTTGTGTCTATACCACGTACTGTGACTGCACAACACACTGAATGCATTACACACTGTGGTTGTACCACACACTGTGATTGCATCACACCCTGCGACTGCACCACACTGCAGGAGTTGCTCCCGTGTTCCACTGGAGATTATACTCCATTCAGTACGAAAATCACAACTTAAGTTTTAAAATATTAGACATTTTTGAGCAATAATAAAAAATTTTGATAATGTTCTGTGCAGTGAAGTACAGAATATACTATGTAATTATTAAAATAATTTCACTGTTATTTGAAATACTGTCATATTGACCATGTTTA
>NW_004524633.1:10007645-10017129 GCF_000260255.1 Octodon degus
CTTTCTTTCTTTCTTTCTTCCTTTCTTTCTTCGTATAAGATCTTGCTAACCAGCTCAGACTCATAGGGATCCTTCTTATCTCAGCCTCCCAGCACTGGGATTACAGGCATGTGCCGCCACAGTGCCCAGCAGTTTCAGTGTGTGCTGGCCACAGTTTCAGTGGCCAGCACAGTTCCCCTGGGCCTCTGGAACTCTAGTATCTACACAGCATGCAGTACCAGGGATTGAACCTGGATCCCTATGCTTGCCAGGCAGGTGCTTAGAACACTGAGATATTTCCCCAATCTTTTTTTTTTTGTTTGTTTGTTTGTTTTTGTTTTTTGCTTTTTTTGTTTGTTTGTTTGTTTAACAAGAAACTACATCCCAGATAGATAAGTGAACACAGATATTACCATTTGGGAAATTCTTGGGAAAAGATATAGTCTACCTAGTACAAAATTAATTACAGATTGTACAAAAAAAAAAAACATGCTTTCCAATGAAATTACTTAAAGGAAATAGTTCCTTAAAGTTAACAGTGACTCAGTTTGATGACCACACATAACACAAATGATGCACTAGAACTCTTAGACACAGGACAAAGATTTAAGCAAGATGAAGTTCCAAAGGAGAATAAAAAATTGAACAGCCTAATTAAAATGTGCTTTATTTACCCTTGGGTATTGTGACTCCTTCATGTTCTTAGCCATAACACTGTTCCAACTTTATGCTTTTCTCAAATCAATGAAATAAAATTGCTCAGTTTCTCTATGGGGTCCCCTAAAACCTACTGAGTGTGACTCACTTTGTTCCCTCCTTCCTTTGTACCCTTCTTAATACTTGCTTTAATTGCCCATTATTTTTCTACTTTTGGTTGTCCCTTGCTTAATTCTTAATTCACATTGTTCATTATTTCTTTTTTTTTCAAGAAACATTGATATTTCATCTCATTTCTTCGGAGAGGCTGGTACATAACTGTTTAAAAGAGTGTCCATGACTCACAGGTCAGTCTTGATTCTTTGTGACTACACCACACTCAGTGTCTAGCCTACTCCAGGTTTATGGAGGCCTCAAGCAAAGCTTAATGTTACATCAATATTGACCATTATATACGTGAATAAACCACCAACATGAGTGATGTGTTCATAAAACCATTTCCTAAATTGATACTTTGGTTATTCCTTAAAATATCAAATCTGATAAGCAAAAAGATAAGAATTGCAGAATTCAAAAGCTAATTGTGTTTTCTAATTCATTTTGACCTGATTCAACTATCCCATGGTTCCTGAGCCACCTGAAAAGATTTAAATAACTTATGAAACATCTGTAGTGTACAAATCGTGTATGTGGCAGGTGGGGAATTGAGAACTCATTGACACGCTATTGTAGTGGACGAAGTTCATCAATGAAATTGCATTTCAAAATATTTAATGAGGGCCGGGAAGATGGCTCAGTAGAAAAAGCGCTTGCCTGGCAAGTGCAAGGGCCTGAGTTCAATCCCTGGTACCTAAAAAAAAATATATTTAATGATTACTTAGGATGAAACAGTAGAAGCTGTTTCCCTGGCAATTCCATCCAATGAGTCAAATCAGTTACTTGATTTAAATTCACACGAAACTGCCTTGATTTTATTTCTTCTTTTAAATATTTTACTCTGTGTACTTTGAATAAGAATGCAAATGAACTAAAATAGTTTCTGTGGGTCCCACTTTTACAAGCCAAAAGAATGCCAAGTTCGTAGATGGACTATGAATTCTTCTGCTTTGGACCAAACAGACTGAAGAATGAGTTTGTCTTAGGACAGAGTTTGGGAATCTGACATGTCCCTACCTGGGTGATTCTAAGCATGTCACAGAATTATAAGCACAGTAAACAATTAGCATCATCTATGAATCAGCCTTCAGGAGGTCTGAGGCACCTGTTTGTCCCTAGATCTAAAGCTAATAAGAGCCAGGACTCTCCAATGTACCTTCCTTTTCTGTTTCAAGTCTAATTACACTTCCTGCATTTCAAACTGGTGAGGCACACATGGGTAGGGAGAACTCTCACATTATTTTATAGCAGAACAAATTAAGAAACCCTGCAGAATGCCAGCTTGCAACTCTCCCCAAAGACCTGGCTCACATAGCAATGCTTCTTCAGGATTGCTAGTTGGTTAGATTTATTTTCTTAGAAATTTTTATTATAAAAAAATTGCACATTAGCACTTTTTCAAATTTCTGTAGCAAAACATAAAATTAGCAATTCAACTGTAAGTAAGAGTTTCTGGGTGAATTTAAAACACATGACACATACATAAAAAGTGAAATGTGTAATAAAGTCTCCAAAGTTCTAGGGAAATGGCTCACAGGCCACTAATTAATCACATTAATATTAAATTTAATATGTGCAAAATATTAGAGAACAGAGAAGGTCTCCATATTGCAGGAAGTTGTCACTTGATTGCTTACCTTAGCATTATGATCAACACCAGCTAAAATTTTATGGTTCTCTTCAAACTCTTATATGATCTATGTTTACTTGAATATCTTTTCACAATGAAATGAATACAGTTTTACATTCACTATGAACATTTGTAAAATAACTTTTTGCAAAAATATATGTATACTGTAAATTGAGAAAGATATAGAAATGCTTTTAATAAGTAGGTGGGAGGCTGAGATGAAAAGATTTATACTTAAGATGATAATTAAATCTTGTGATGAAGTTTCTATATCAAAAGATGACAGTTTTTACACTTAGGCACTTCTGGGAAAAGACTATCAACCATTAATAGTCCTCCTGACAAGCCTGAACTCCAATGTTTGCAAGCTTTCAAAAGAGTTGCTAATTATACACAAAGGAACAAAAGGTGTTGAAAACTATAACAAAAGGGCTTAGATTAGTCCAGCAAAGTTTCCAGAATCACAAACCTGCTAAACATGTTCCCCCTTGAGAGTTATGATTATTATTTAGGTCCTAATAAGAAGAGTCAATGAAAATGTGTGTTTGTATTAGCAATACTAATCTAAGACAATAAGGAATGAATGTTCTCTTTTATATTTCTTCCATCGCATTAACCTGGGAATTCTACAGTAATGATAACTACATACCACTTTCTTTGAGAACTCAGACAAGAATGCTCAGTTCAGAGGATGTGCCTAGTCAAGGTTTATGGAAGGAAAAGAACGCATTAGTGGGAGACAGGGACGTGAATCATTTCATCGTAAGTTCTTCACATTTAATCAAATAAATCACTTTGGGTAAAAGGTTTAGCTTCCCTCATTAACATCAATCATCTTCTAAAATGGTACTACAAGGTTGCGTTACTCTATCCGCACTTCCTACCTTTCCCTAAGCAGAGACAACCGCAGGGAAGATAACAGAGATACAGTACTACCCATTTGAATGACGCGCATTTATTACCTTTATATTTGTACATCAATTACATTTGCTTTTTTATGAAATATGAAAAAGAGAGATGGATCTTCAGTGCTAAGAAGATTCCATTTGAGTTTAAACATATTGGCTGATTTACCTAAAAGCTTAACAGATTTCCAAGATGTAAATCTATTTCTTTCTTCCTTGACATTTGCTATGGCTTGAACATGACCTCAGAATTTCTTGTACTTACAAAGGTCATTTTCAGATTCATGGTCTTCTGGAGCTTGCAGGTGGGGCCTTTAGAAGCTCATCTAGTTAATTCAAGGATGAAAGATGACCGAGGAGGCTATTGTAGCAATACAAAATGGCTTCAGCACTTCCCCATCTCAGCCATGGGATCAGGGACAAATGGGTATGCCATTCCTTGTCCTTAGAGCTCTAAAACATTTCTTAAGACTTCCATGGTTCTTTCTTGAAGGCTGTGCTCTATACATCCCCATGGCTACCAATGAATAAGAAGCATATATTCTTTTGGAAAATCTGTTGGAAACAGACTTCCCTATGGAATTACTACATGTACCCTCTCAGCCCCATCTGGAATCCCATATGTTATTCTCTTGTTCCAATGAGCCTGCTGTGGTGGGGGGAAGCCCCCCAAAGCCAGGGTAGCTCAAGCTCCTGCTAGGTCATGTTACAGTCTAATTTAATGACAGCAAACAGGTCTGAACAGCCTGGGATTCCAGTGATCGATGTTTCCTGACATCACTGTCTCCCAGTAGACATTAGCAGAATCCCTTGTTCATATATTCATACCTATTTCTGAGTAGAAAAAAAACAGAGTAGGAGTTTAGAATACCAACATTTTGGTATCTTTCTTGCATACCAGATTTTGTTCCAAAGTAAAGCACCCTTAATAAAGTCAAGAGTAAGAGAAACTTAATCATATTTAACTGATACATGGGGACCCGGTTGGTGTGTCTTTCTGAGAATGAGCGGTTAACAGCTGACCCAGGTCCACCACGACCACTTTCCCAGGACTGTGATGAAGGAGTAGGAGGATGCTACAGTACATGACCTCAAGTTTTCAACCTGAGACCTCCACTGAAGGGGGTGAGGAACTATATTTAAATGAGAAGAGGGAGCTCTTCATAGTATCCTTCAAGGATTACTAATATCAACGACATTTCAATTCATTAAGCAGTTACAATGTACCAAGAATGCTACTAAACACTTTGAACTCATAGCATCACTTCCTCTTACAACTGTCATGTATGCGCTAGTGTCCCACACTATACAGAAAAGGAAAATGAACCCAAGAAGTTAGGTCATTATTAAAACACATCCTGACTTATTTAATCAGAACTATAGGATCTTGACTTCTAAAATTGTCTAACTTGTGAAATATAAATATATTTCCTTAATAAAACTTCAAATGCTTTAATAAGTTTATTTTTGAAAAGAAATAATCCAAACTACTCATATTAAATAATTCATATGCAATGTACTAACATTCATAAGAATCTGCTTTAAATAACCTACAGGTGTATTTATGGTCTGTTTCTCATATTAGCTCACATGAGTTCTGGTAGGACAGTTTAGGAGAGTTGGAAGGAGTAACAGAGTAATGGGAATATTTCATTCTTAAGTCATTTCTTAATTCCTACTTATACACCTCAGTTGAGCCAAATTTTGTCATTATTCTTATTATTGTTTTCATTTAAGCTTAGTAACTTAATGCGTGCATAATATTTCCTTGGGCCACTGCTGCTAACTTTATACATTATTTAATTTCATTCTTAGATGCAACCTTTACAGTATTATTTTTTATCCCGATACCCCCCAAAATCTTTTTTTGTCATACAATTCTCTAATTTTTAATCTGGTTAAAATTATGCAGTCATTACTATATTTTCTTCACCTCAGATATAAATAGCAGATTCCTACATACTCATCTCCCATGACCAATAATCTCTGATGTTTTTATAGTTTTCTGTACTCTGGGCACGGCATATAAATGGAATCATAAAATATGTCATCTTTGATGCCTGGTTTCCTGTCAATATTTTCTTTTCCTTTTTTTTTTCTTTTTCTTCATGGTTTGTAGATTTTATTTTATTTTATTTTCATCCATTTTAATGAGAATAAAAGATAAAATAGTGATAAAACAGTTTCAAACCAGGTTAGTCGGATAGTTACAATAATTAATACATTGCATATTATTGTCTTCATAGTAGCTATTCAGAGGACAAGATGAAGACATGATATCTTTTGTATATAATATTAATACAAATTTTTATTCTCAGTGAACTTAAAGAAAGTAGCTGCATATCTATCCTAACTCATATATATATATATATATATATATATATATACACACTTCGGCACTTTTCTCGGTTTTAGCCATCCAGCACAAAAATATGACTACAAGGTATAAAAAGTAAAACCATATTAATATGCTAATCTGTAAAAGGCTCAAGTCAACAACTTCTGGCAATTGCCAGTTCTGCCAATAACCCAGTACGATTATGGACCATTGGACTATATTGGGTTATTTTGGTGAATTCAAGTACCTACAATCTTTAGACTGGATTCAAGTATGAAAAGACCCTGTAAAGACTTCTTCAAGGGCCAGGGAGATGGCTCAGTAGAATAAGCGCTTTCCTGGTAAGCGCAAGGGCCTGAGTTCAATCCCCTGCCCCACAAAAAAAAAAAAAAAAAAAAAAAGACTTCAAACACAGCTTCTCTAACTGCAGTGGAACATCCATCTCTGAAAAAACAAAATGAAAAAGGGGGATATGTTGGGGGCCACAAAGCTAGGAAATCGATCAAATATATGTAGGTGGGACTTGACCCAGTGCCTAAAGCAAACAAGTTATCTCACTCCTGAGATGAACATCCTGCCTGGTTAAGGTCTGCTAGCATTTGCTAAGTAACCTAGTGTCAAGTGTTACTAACTTCACAAAAATGTAAGTAAAAGACAGTTTTGTTGCTTATTTTATTTTTCATCTTTTTGTCTTTTTGCGTCAGGATCTTGCTATGCAGTTCGGCTGGCCTTGTGCTCACTTTGTAGCCCAGGCTGGTCTAATATTTTAAAAATTTAACCAAATTGTAACTTATTTGTGCATTATATAATTTTGTCATGAAATAATTTTTCATACTATAGATAAATTGCGTTTATTTATCCTTTTATCAATTAAGGGACATTTGGATTGTTTTTACCTTTCGATTATCATCAATGATGTTGAGAATATTAAAGAGCAAGTTTTTGTGTATATACCAATTCCACAGATCGTATCCCTCAGGAAGGAAGGTGCTAGATCCGGTACTAACTTTGTTTATGCTTGAGAAATTGTCCCACTGCTTTTCATGGGAGCTGTACCATTTCACATTTTCACTACCTGTGTATAGGAACCTCACCTTTTCCATGTCCAGGCCAATACATTTCATTGTTCATCAATTTAATGTGGACATCTTCCTTTGTGTGAGGAGCCATTGATTCTGTTTTATTTCTATTTCCATAGCAACCAATAACATTAGATGTTTTTTATGTCTTATGGGCAATTTGTATATTTTTCTATGGAAAAAGATTAATTTATAATTAAGTCATTTTTATACTTGGCAGTTCACAAGTAAGATTTCTTTAAAAATTTTTGTTTATGTGTTTTATATACTTGTATCCATTATATAAGTGCAAGTTCCTTCTTGTATGTGGGTTGCATCCTCTTGTGTTTCTTTTTTTTCTTTTTAAATTTCTCAGTAGTACCAGTAATCAAACTCAGGACCTTCTGCTTGCCAGGCAGGCACTTAACTGCTGAGCTCTCTCCTTAATCTTTGTCTTCCTCCTTTCGCACTCTTGCTCTCTCACCCTCATCTTCAACCTACTGCCTCAAACTTCTAGGAAAGCAGCCTCTCATGGACCTATATCCCCAGGCTTTTTCATTTAATTAATAGTTCACTTTTTTGTTGTTGTTTTGAGACACAGTTTTACTAAGCCTTACAGGCTGGGCTCAATCTTGTGATCCTTCTGCACATGCTTCTTGTGTGGCTGGGATTATCGGCCTGCGTGCACCACCAGACCAGCAGCTATTTCACTTTTTTAATCAGATCCTTCAAAATTGAAAAATAAAAGGGTTTTAACTTGATTAGTCCAAATTTTATTTGTTTTTTTTCTTCCACTGAAGCTTATGCTATGTTGCTAAATCTAAAAACGTTTGCATAAGATAAGAGGTGAAGATCTGTGCTTACCTTTTCTTGTAATCATGTTGTAGTTGTAGCTCTTATTTTACTTAAACCAAACTGATAGTTTTCAATTAACCCTTTCATATATTACATGAGATAGGGACACAGCTTCCTATTGTATGTGGATATCCAGGTCTCCATGGCATTATTTACTAAATAGCTATATGTTACCACATGTAAAATTCTGTCACTTTTATCAAAAATCATTGGGCTATAAATATGACTTCAATTCTAGAGTTAATGGGCCAGGAAGATAGCTCAGTGGAATAAGTGCTTGCTTGTCAAGCACAAGGCCCTGACTTCAATCCCTGGTACCACACACACACACACACACACACACACACAAATCTAGAATTCATTTTTATTGCAGTTTCTACTCTAGAAATAGGAAATTTACCATGGGATGTCAAGTAACTTGTCAAAGATGCCAATACAGTGAGCTGTTATTTAAATAAAGTTGATAAATTGACTTCAAATGCTATGGTCTTCATCAGACTGATTATTTTTAATCCTAATTGGTAATGGAATTATTGACCATTCTCATTCACATATACTCTATTAAACAAAATATTATTAGTACATTGTTTTCCATTTAGAAAGAAAACATGTGTAAATGCAAGAATGTAAAACTTTCTACACCCCAACACAAAAAGAAGTTAAGAAGCCTAATAGCATATAAATGTCAGATAAGCCAAGACAAAAGCAGTGTTCTTCATTAGACTTAGGCTCAGAAGGCCTGTTCTCTGGTCTCAGTGGCACCTCAAGCTAGGTCCTATCCTTTGATGAATCCTTCAATTCCTCTGTTACATCTTTCCCTGAAAAAGGAAGAATTTGGAAGTATCTAATGTACATTGTGAAGAATATCCTAGTTTGAGAGAGAATATCCTAGTGAGACTCTCCTGGTTTTCAAATGACACACATACATTTGTACTTCATTTTTCTATAAAAGGAATGGAAAAAACATATTAGCCTTATGATTTTAGAGAAATTAAGTCATGCAATGAAACAGTGCAGTTTTTGCCTAGTGTGGAATCTTGCTAGTGGAAAAAGCGAAGCATGATTCAGCAATGAAAGACACACAGAATGGATCAAACTTAAGGATTCTGTCTATCGAATTTGCATTTTGTTTGTACTCAAAAGTTGGTCAACCTCTATGATACTAAAGTTCTATAAATTTGTGAACAGTGTTTTTCTAGAATAAAATTTAACCATACATTCATTAAAAACAAATTTGACAAATTTAAAGAATTTGGATAATATTGAATTTTAAAGAATTAGACACCATTTTCATCAGAGGAAAACTTTACGATTTATGTATTTTAAGCTAACAGCATTGGGTCCTTCAGTAAGTCAGCAGATAGGATTGGATTCAGAGCACTCTTTTTGGAAGGAAATGATTTTTAAAGTCTTAAATATCATATTTACTAATGCATCACACCCAATGGCCAAGACCATGTAAACAGACAAAACACTAAATGATATTGTTGAAGTCAGCCTGGTGAATATTGAAAGTTTTAGTCAACAAAGAGGATTTTTTTTTGTTTTTGTTTTGTTGTTGTTGTTGTTGTTGTTGTTGAAGCAGGGAATGAACTCAGGCCCTTGAGCTTGCCAGGGAAGTGCTTATTCTACTGAGCCATGTCCCTGGCCCCTATCAAAGAGTTTAATATGTTCTTCTCATTGGTATGGATATGACTTTTAATATTTCTTTCCTTAATATGTTTTGTTCTGAATATGTGAGAAAGGATTATTTCTTAAAATATTTACATTCATAAAAATCTACAGGTTTTTCTAAATGAGAAATACATGAGTAGGTTTTCAAAACTTAATATAGAATTTTAAAATAATTTTGGACTTTGAAACATTTCTTGCCAAAAGTGTGATGCAATAGTTCTACTTGCATGAA
>NW_004524633.1:10017229-10018028 GCF_000260255.1 Octodon degus
TTTTTGGTAGGTGAGAAATCTACTAATGCAACTTCTTTCAGAAAATTGCAATATCAAATCTCTTTCTTCCATGTGATACTGGATGTAATACCTGAACCTGGTATTTGACATTGGTTTTTGAACAACTTACACAGAGATTTAAGAATGCAAGATGCAGATCTTAGGCTGAGTTTGTAGGAAAGTAGAAGATGAGTAGTACTCACCTCTGAATTTTGAGTTATTGAAGATGACCCAGAATTTTTTGGGTAGGAAGACAGCACAAGCAAGGGGTCTATAGGAATAGGCTTTGGAGTGGAATCAACTAGAAATTCAAAAGTAGAAATTAGACCAGTAGAACAGAATGTAAATAGGATATTGTGTCTGCATCTTGTACAGCAATTAACCACTAGGAAGAAAGTATGCAATGTGTTATTTATTGAAACTGTCCTAATGATTTGATTTGAAACTGTCTCATTGCTATTTGTTTCTCAATAAAATTATGAAAAAAGAGAGTAATATATGTATAGCAGGAGATTAAGAATGATAATAAAGAAGGCAAAGGCAGAAAGCATTTCTAGGTAAAGAATGATTGAAAAGTTATTGAATTTGAAGAAGGAAATAAATATCCAGATTCAAGAACAAAGAATGATGTAAAATGGATCCAAAGAGATAGATGGCAAGATACACTAAAATCAAATTGTCAAAAAATTAAAGACAGTTTTAAAGTACCAAAAGAAGAAGAAGAAGAAGAAGAAGAAGAAGAAGAAGAAGAAGAAGAAGAAGAAGAAGAAGAAGAAGAAGAAGAAGAAGAAGAAGAAGA
>NW_004524633.1:10018128-10025373 GCF_000260255.1 Octodon degus
AAGAAGAAGAAGAAGAAGAAGAAGAAGAAGAAGAAGAAGAAGAAGAAGAAGAAGAAGAAGAAGAAGAAGAAGAAGAAGAAGAAGAAGAAGAAGAGAATGAAAGAGTTGATATAGGAGGTTAGTGCTTTGAACATGAGCAGCTCTTATTCACTTTGAGTCAAAGTGCTGTCACAAATGAAAGACTAAGGAAGAGTCTGTTCAAAGCATATGTGCAGTAAGGACTCCAACCCCTTTGAACAATTGAAAAGTTACATAGAATACACTTCAGTTTTGCAGTATTTGCATTTAACCTACAAGCTATATTTGTGCTTCTAATTTAATATGATATAAATTGACCTGCAGAAACACTTTTATTAGTGTCAGAATATCTTTACCCCAAGGTCATGTGAGAAGTTGCCCACGCCATTTTGATTGTAAGCCATTTCTTTGCAGAGCAGACTCACTTAATGTTCACTGTTTTCCTTTCAGTGCAATCCAGACTTCCTCAAACATGAACCACCTTACTAAATGAGAAAAGTCAAGTGTTTGAGGTTGATTCTCCAGTCTGCAGTTCTCTTTACATCCCTCTGACCAGGCAAGCTGTTGAGTATTTAGAATCACCATTACAGGTCACAGAGACGTATGGTCAGTGAAGGAAAACATTCGAGGTCTGTAAAACCAATAAAACCCTCATCTGATGTTCTGAGCACTGCATACTTGAGGTTCATCTCTCTACTCTCAGCTGGACAATATAGTGCACCACTGTGTGGAATCCTGCTTTAAGAAGGTCCTATGCATGTTGTTTGCTCTAATATATGGGGTTTTCCTCACATGATAAATGGGCGGGGTTTAGGAACACTTACAAGGGGCTGGCAGTGCCCAGACATTTCAACCATACTAAAGGGCTATATCTCACAAACCAGAGGTTCAACGGTATAATAACCTATGATTTCCCCATTAGGGACTATTTCGTATTTGCACAAGCATCTTTTATCACAGTACTGCAAATAAGCACATTACAGAATGCTATTATGAATTAAAATTATTTATTACATTCACTTTATTTTATTGAATTGTCCAATTACTGTGAGGCAATTTCACAATATAAAATTCCTGAGCATATTTATTTAGCTTTCTTGAGACAGAAATAGTTCATTTTCATTTAATAATATTCAAATCATCTTAATTGCCTTCACTGATACATGTAATGTTTTGAATCTTAATAATTAGAGTTATTTAACTTGCATGGTAGCCAACTATGTACTGGAAAATGAGGGCAGGGCTCCAATTAATGTAAGAAAAGAATGTTTGCATGTTTTAATAACTTTTAAAAGGAATAATAAGTTAGGCTGTGCCCATAATTATAGATGCTAAGGATGGAAAATCACATTTGTTTCCTTAACACATCTATCAATATGTACAGAGTTATTGGTACTAAAATGTAGGTTTGTTAATTAATATTAATTAAGTGTCATGCTGGACAAGACACACTGAAGGGGAGAGAGTCAGCAGCAAGAAACAAGATCCGACCTCAGCTACAGTCACGGCCACACACAAAACAGGAAGAGTGAGAGAAACACTGCAGTTGAGCAGTGCTAACGTTTTCCAAGCTGTTTCTTACTTAACATGTATTTACAAGTAAATTCTGATCCATGGGACAGATCCATCTGACATCACAGCTCATTTTTCTCTATAATTAAATCAATGGATGATCACAATAACCCTCATTCTGGGATCTGCATTTGTAGAGCTGAAGCCAACTGGATCATCCAATCTTTTATCATGACTGAAGTCTGGAAATGTGCTTTGAGTTCATGGCATAGTAAATACAGAAGTGATCTGGAAATCAAAAAAGCAATTTAACTATTTCCCTCTGGCCTGTTATAACTAGCACCGCTGCTACTGCTAATCATAGCCACTGCTATTTACTGCTGCCATACTTGAGACATTTTGCTATGTCTACTACTCTCTGCAGCTTCTTATCTATTGCTTCTTATCTATTGCTATGTATCTCCCTCCACTGGACTCTGAGCACTGTGAGAAAGCCTCCCAAGTCTCCTATGCCCCTGGATGCCTGTCATTATGTGTGGTCCGATCTAAGTGCAAAAATACAATAGTTGGAATATAATTAATGTCACTCATCTAAAGTATAAGCAGTTGGCTTCTAGATGATCATTCCTCAGGGAAGGCACTCGGGTAGAAGTTCTCTTTTAGCCACAGTGTGACCTTGGGGCTCTGATGTGTGCCTTGCCAAACACACTTTCCCCAGAAACAAGATGCAGACATCTTACATGTGGTTTTCATCATACCACCAAAACACAGGAAACAATGTTAAATGTCCATATTTCTTTATATTTAAAAAATAATAAATATGTATATTGATAGTTTCAAGTTTGAGGAATTTTAGGAAAGAAAAACTGTATTTCCTGTTTCAGACTTAGAAGGAAGGAGAGACAGGAAAAAGGACTCGCAGAAGTTTAAGGATCCCATGTTAAGGACAAATGCGGCCACCAGAACCCTAATACCTAGGGTCCTTGGGCACATTTAGTACAGCAAAACATGTAAATAATGTATGTGTTGATATTGCACAAATTCTGAAGATTCCAAAGAAATTGATGAAAGTTTACTTAACATAAAAACTTTTGGCTCTATATTTATTTTTAGCCAAAATTATCAGTAGATGTTAAAGAATTTTCTCATAAGTTTACCTCTTAATATTTTATTTTAATTCATTTAATTTTTCAAGGTATTTGGAATCATTCACTTTCATTAAGAGCTAAGCCTTCTTATAGTTACTCTGTTTGCCTTAGATATGCGATATATGAGGATATCTAGTCAGATATTATTATTGTTTTCTTCTCAGGGATTCAGAGATATTTAGCACCTACTCTATGTCTGGCCATTTCATTAGTATGTTTGCCAAATCAAAACATAAATTTTATTTAATGTTCTCTCAGCAAATTTACTGGAATAAATTTATTTCCATAGTTTTTCTCTGTACTACACAAAATATTAAATAAATTTGACAAAAGAATTTTAGATGGCAATAGAATTCCAACAAAGATCTTTAGTCTGTCAGATGCTTTTAGTTTTAAATCAGTCAAAGAGTATCAATGTGACTACAATGTATAGATGTGAAAGTTCCAGGTCCCGGAAGTGACGCATTGAATCATGGAAGTAGAGAGATCATCTATAGATCTTGGAGAACTCAAGTATATTCTAATAACATGATTTATATTTTATTATATATTTATGCATATTAAATCAATTACCCATATATATGAATATATGTTTATAATATATGACTTTCTATATATGTACTTGCATATTTACATAATTACATCTCTATTATCTCATTTATGCAACCGTCTCTCATCTTTGGTCTCTATATCTGAATATGTACCTACAGTGTTCGCTTTGCTTCCACAAATGAGGCAGAGGTAAGATGTTCATGCCGTTGTTCATTGACTTTATTGTTAGTGTACAGAACCACATCTCTCCAATGTGTACGAATGTTACTTGTCAACTTACTAGTAAATGATCCATTATTTGCTTTAGCTGTCTATAGGGTATATGAACTTATAGGAGTAACGCCATGTCATTATTGTGTTATATATTATGCTAAAATATTTTACAGTATTTTTTAATCTAGCCAAAATGAAATCTATATGAAACAGTGCCTCAGGGAACCAGAACCTTTGTGACGGTTACTGCTAAAAACAGCAAGAGTACTGACTGGCATGTACAAAGGGGAGAAAGGGGGCTTGGACATGGTTTTTAATTTCCTGGTTCCAAACACATATCAATTCATTAAATTAATTGATACTTTAAACAAATCTGGATTGTAAATGATACAATAGCATCAATAGTATGCTATTAAGTGTTCCAAGTGGACACAACTGCACAGAATTATTGGTACTTGGCTTCCAATTTCCAGAAATCATTCAACTTTCCTTTATCACCATTACCTTTGAATGCAACACAATAAAATCACTATTGTAGAGACACAAAGCCTGATATGGTAATACAAACTTGACGCGGTGGCAATGTTCCTTAAATCTTAGTCACTGTCATTCATGGTTTATCTCTGTGTCACTTCTAGTATACAATTTTGCAAGACTAGCAGTCTGTTCTTTTTATTTTTTTATAGTAACTGGAAACTTTCATCATTCCTGGTAGAAATTCAGTCTGCTTTTGAGAAGAACAATGAAAGTCTGTCCTCCTAAAGTGACTGGGGACAGATATAAACTAGAGTTTGTGTTAGCCAATTGCTTTATATAATTTCTTGCTTTTGCAAGGCAGTTCAGTGATGAGTTGTATATTTATTAGAACGTGGACCCATTTGCTGTCCACCCAATCAATCTGGTATCCAGAAAGTAGTCAAAGCATGACTGCGGGTGCCATCCAGCAAGTTTACTACAGAGGCACACAGTTAACGAAAGAAGGCCATGTGACCCAAAAAGAGAGTGGGATCGAACACATTTCACGTCCACCATGACAGGGAAGTGGCTGGAATGGAAGTCTCTTCCTACACACAAAATTTTCAAGACATATGAGCTAAATCAATCTATGTGTTCATGCACACTTCAAATGAGTGCTACAGGAGCCAACTTAGTTGTCGTAATTTGAGAATCTTCTCAAATGCTTGTGGAATAGTTTTCCTTTTGTCCAGTATATTTTTGTATAACCTACTTGATTCTTCCTTATTACATCACCCTATCTTAAGCATAAAGAAATTGGGTCCAATAGTATTGTTGAGATATTCAAAAAACACTCAAAGAGCAAGATAAATGTATATTCTCTGGTCAAGTTTTTAAATTTAAAATTTACATATAGTGCAAATATATTATAAGCTTTTTGATGGAAATCTATTCACAGAAATATTTTACTTATTTTAAAATGTAAAAATTTCAATGGAACATGTATTTGTATATAATTATAAGAAGCAGATCTAATAAAATATTTTGGAGTAAGCGCTTTCCATCTTCACGTGTATATTACCGAGAGCAAGGAAAGTCTGAGTGTGCTAGGACTTGTGCTCCCACATTGGAACATCGTAAACGGGATCAATAGATTTAAAAGTCATGAAAATTTTCTGTTCAAGTGACAAGGGTTATATTGGACACCAATCCTTCAGGATCTTGCTGAGGAAGTAAGTGCAAGCTAGTTTTTTAATTTCACAATAATTTAGAATGCACAGAAAGAGGATCCTCGTAGTCAGAGTCCACTGAACATAGTTTTTCAATTAAACAAAGCCAAATAGGTGAGAAGGTATAATATAATAAATAGCATAATAGGCCAATAGGGCCAGTACCTGCTCATTCACCTGTGACTCTGTAAGATGATGTTTTGAGGTACCAGAGATCAAACTCATGACTTTGTGCTTACCAGGCAGTCACTCATGCTGTTGAGCTCTCTCCCCAGCCCAGGATGATATTTTGGCAGTTGTAAAAATTTGAACTAGAAGGATTGGGATGGTTCTAGCAGTTTAGCTTAATAAGCAAGCAAAATGATGCCCAGTGTAAACAAAATATATGCTTAACTAGGGGCCAGAGATATACCTCAGTGGCATAAATGCCTGCTTCATTCCCAGTAATGCAAAAAAGAAAACAGAAGCTGTTTCTAATCAGAAACAGCTTCACACCAGAACACACACACACACACACACACACACACACACACACACACACACACAAGGGTACTGAGTAAAAATAGTCGTGGTCTCTGGCACAACTAATGAATGCCTACAGCACACTCTCCGAACCTATTCCTCTTTCTAAGTGTACTCGATTCTTGAATTGTTCTTTGCTCAAAAAAAATCTGCCAGCTTATTTTGTCTAAAGATTTTCTTTGGATGAGCTTCACTGAAACTATCTATCCTATTAAATTTTTTCACCCCAGCAAAATAAAAGCAACACAAAATACATACTTTGTATTGTGGTACCTCAAACTTTAAAAGGAGGTGCTAGATTTTGATGTGGGCTATCACTCTGATATTTATAACTCTTACCTGGCCTAAAGAACAATTGCTACACAAACTTGAAGATGCCATTTTAATTTAAATTTTTAATTTAATTTAATGTATTTAGTAAAGGGTCTACAGGGTCTTGCCACACAGATAGGACTCATAGTGATCTTCCTGTCTTGATCCTCCCAAGCACTAGGATTACAGGCAAGTGCCACCATACCCAGTCTTAACCGCTTGTCTCAGTGCTCCTGGGGGCAGGGCCAACACAGCATGCCCAGAATCAAACCCCAGTCCCTGCTTGTGCCTAAGCAGGTGCTTTAATCTGCTGAGCTATCTGGCAGGCCCATCATTTTAATTTTACAAAGACTCTCCCTTTATGTCACCCCTAAAATTTTCCTGCTTTACTGTCTACTGCCTTCAACCTACTGTTTACCTCTAGTTGCCTCAAAGGGAAGGTGTGATAGCACTACATCAGCCCTTCCTCCTCTCAGTCTATAAGACGTAGCTTTATTTAGAAAAGATAAACTAAAAGTGTGAATGCATATTTAGAAGATAAAGCATCACATCTCATTTAATGCAAATTAAACACATGGCCTAAAGTTAGCACTTCATGAAAGTTTTAAAATTAATTTCTAGGTCTGGCTGTTGTCTAGAAACCACATGGCACTTACTGACCCAAGTGAAAATGGATAATGTAATTATAATATGATTGCCCAAAACACAGAATTTAAGCTATTGTTAGAAACATCAAATAATTTAATTTGAACAGCTATTGAATTATGAGTGAGAAAAAACTTGTAATGCCACCAGTTAAATCCATATGGAATACTCACCATGTTTCTTCCATACCATATGCTCTTGAACCATCTCCAACATAACATTCATTCTGATTTAATACAAACATTTTCAAAAGTTCAACAACAATTACGAATCTGTGTTATACCAATGTTCAAGTCCAGACATTGAAGCCACCCTAACACATGTGCTATTGTTGCAATAATTCTAAATGGAGAGACAACTGGGGCATGAAGGCAGCTATCATGACATATCTTCCTGCCTTAGGAAACTCAACCTATTAGGGATTCCTCTGTTGATATCCCAAGGCCTCCTCTGGGGAGGGTTTGGTCTGGGTGATGTCTCTCCTTGGAGCTAAGTGGGTCTGGAGGCTCTGACTTCATCAAGGACAGAGTGAGAGCCCTGTTACAAGGCGGCCAGTGCAGAGGAAGCGGTTCATAGGAGGCAGCCTTGCAGCCCATAGCTCATCCCGAGCCGGTACTTGTCCCTCTTTCATCTCTCTT
>NW_004524633.1:10025473-10055995 GCF_000260255.1 Octodon degus
CTCCCTTCCTTCCTTCCTTCCTTCCTTCCTTCCTTCCTTCCTTCCTTCTTTCTTTAAAGTACCTAGTACAGGGTCTATAGGGTTTTACTAAGTAGATCAGACTTATAATGATCCTCCTGTTTTCTGTCTCCCAAATGCTGGCATTACAGGTGCGCCACCACACCCAGTCTCAATGGCTGTCCCAGTGGACCCCAGGGGTGGGGCTGGCATGGCAAGTCGGGGATCAAATCCCATCTGCTGCGCTCTGCTTACCCAGGCGCTTTAGTCCGCTGAGCTACCTGGCCAGCCCCTCACTTTTTCTTTCCTGGCCACCGTGAGGCAAGCGGCTTTGCTCTATTCTCTCCACTGTGATGATCTCATTCATCACTGGTCCAGAGATGATGGGCTCAAAGGATCACAGACTGAGGTCTCTGAAATGTAAGGTAAAATAAATCTTTCTTCCTTTGGGCCAGTATGCTGAGATTGCTTGCTACAGTGATACAAGCTAAAACACTCCTACGAATGCTAAAGCTGCTTCAGTATCTGCTCAATGCCCTGAGAAGGCCAGTTACTAATCCAAACAGGTTGAATAAAAGAGCTTCAGAGAGGAAATAACAAGTTAAATTTAGTCTTCCTGACCTCTTTTGTTTCTAATTCTCTAAGCTGTTACTCATTGAAATATAGTACATCTTAGTGTCATCTGTAAATTTTAAGACTTGATTTTAATGCCTCTTCTACACACAAATCTATTTTAACCCACTCCACAAAAGTTTAGTGATTAATCTTTTTAACAAACACACATAATCACTTTTCCAATTACCTGTATTATTTTTGTTACTAAAGTGGGTATTAAAGAAGTTTTAGGTTATTTATTTCATTTCCCAAGTCAATAAAACAAATGGAGTTTGTTCCCTTATCTTTGTAATATGCATATATTTTTTAAAGAGCATGAAATTCAACACTGTAGACAAAAGAAAGTCACTTGAAACCACTCAGGGATTTGAACCTACAAGTCCCAGTGGTATTAATGAATCTTGAGGCTTCTGGCTGCTGAGAATCTTGCAGAATTCCCTTTGGGTTTCTCCTGCGACTTTTAGAACAATTCAGCCTTTGCTACGGTGTTCTGCACAAGCAGGGGTCCACTGCAGATGGTCCTTGGTTTTCTTTCCCACATCGGGCAACTAGGACTGGAATTGAAGGGGTGTGAAAGATCTGTCAAGGCCCTGAAGAGTCATTGTTATATTTCTTCAGAGATAGACCCTGAATTAAAATATGACCTTTTAAGGTACCTTGTCTTTCATGAAAGTGATTGCTCTTTCATTTGGTTAATCTCTCCCAACCCACTGTAAATTCAAGAAAAATTTCCTGTGTCTTGCTATTCTTGTTCAAAGAAGAAGAAGAAAATGATCATGGTGCCTAACACTAGCAAATTAATTTTACAGTCCAAACTGATATGTCGCTCCAGTACTTACAATTTAAAAGACTAATGAATTGTGAGTTTTGACTGGAAAGGATGTTTTATGTAATTTTAGTCATCACTTGAATATTTATTTTGTTCTACTTTTCATAAATCTGTATACCATTTATCTTGATAGTTTCAAATATAAGTCTCCCTTGGCCAGATTTGGAAAATAAATTGGAATTCACAAAAATTATTAAGACTGAACATATATATTAATATTATGGAAATGTTTGAAAGATTTATTAATCACAAAAAGATAGCAAATAGTGTATCAGAAATATCAAACACAGTTAATCAACGCTATCACTTGCAGTTATGCATAAACTAAATAGATGATATGGACATTTACTTAAATATTTAACATATTCATTCAGAGTCTATCAAAGGATTAGAGCTTACAGGAAAACAAAACAAGAAATTAAAACTAAAATCAACAGATGGAGTAGGAAAGTACATCTTTTTTTAGCTAAATAAATCAGTTTAATCAATTTTTATGTTCACTAAATATTTTAAAGGTCTTTTTCTCATCACTGATTATTAAAAGTAGCCCCACAATCTCGAATATCGCGAATATTAAAAGTCAGCCAACTAATATTCAGTAACAGTTCTCATTCATTCAACAAATATTTAATGATGATTAGAGAAGAGACCACATGTTTGATGCCCTTGACAAGCTTTAAATAAAATGTCCTCTCGACCTTGGATGGATGGAGAACCCTGTGTGGGAGTCGGCAAACAAGCAACTGGAGGAGCCGTGTGAACACTTGCAAATAGAATGGCTTAAGAATAGATCTTTGTCACTAACAATTAGGAAATCTTGGCCTGTAATGAGAAAGCTGAGCCTCTGCTAGCAGCCAGCAATCCTCCAAGTCAGGTGTGATTCTTTGCATTTTACAAATAAGCAAACAGAATCTTATCAATAAACTTGAAGGATTTTATGTAAGGCACCAATGTTAAATATGGGGGAGGGATTTAAGTGCAGATATTTCAAGTCAAAAGTCCATCCTCTTTCTGTTTTGCCACTTTCTCTACCACGCAATCACTTCCTGAATAAACTTCCATCCAAAGTTGCATGCAACTTATCTGGCAAAACGTTGTTTCTGCAGTAGCTTGGCTGACCCTGTCTGAGGATGTTATACAGCCTTGGATTCTAACAGAAATTTCTGTCAGACCTTAAAGACACGTGCAGAATGCTGACACGGCATGGCAAGCACCTATCGCTCTACTTGCTTTCTTTTACTGAAATAATCTTCAAGTGTAAACGGATCCAACATCATAGAGAAGAAATCTAAGGCAACATCATTCTAGGGAATAGTTCTTCAGTGTACACTCATCAACACTGGTTATGCATTAATTATTTTTGAATGTGTAAAAAAATTAAACATTTTCTCAGAATTTTGTAATTTGGTGTTAATTGAGCTGATTGAATGGAGGTTAAGATAAAGGGCCGTGAGAAGGAAGCAGACGCCACCTGTTGGAGACTTGACTCTTCTGAGCTCCGACCTGACAAAATAATCTCAACTTTCCTCTTTCAAATTTTTGTCCAAGAAATTGGAATAAGATACATGTCTATCGTTTCTAAAGTGTTGTAAATAATGCTAAGAGCTTAAACCGGAAGCATGAGGAGAGCTAAGGAATGAACTCTGAGTAGCAGGACAGCTTAGAGTCTGCTTAGGGTCTGCTTTGTGAATATATTTGCCAAAGGAACTGGAACCAGGATATGGAAGATTCCATCCCTTAGGGTATGTGAAGATGTGGTAGTGCAGTTGGGTTCATGTTATGATAGACATACACCTCAGAAACCCAGTGTGTGTTTCCTGTGTGGGAACTTTAAACGAGAGTGCAGTATTCACGGTTTCTAAGCGTATATGATTCTTGCTATTGCCATAAACCTGTGGGTGTTACTGCCCCAAAGAATAGCTTTTAAGAAAAGGTGTCTTCTGTCATCTTCCACCCGATATGTGTATCAACACATGCAGATACATAGACTGTACCTGTAAGTCTCCCTGTTTGTTGATGTGCGAATCCGCTCTTTTTATTAGATAGAACATACCCATGATTTTTAGAATGATTGTCAATTTTATTATTTAAAATATTTTTTCTCTTCTCCATAAATGTTTTGCATGAAGCTTCCCTGCTTAGTACATATGATTTAGCAGAATTGCCTGGAGAAAGCCTTAGCAATCGGACAGGCCTACCGATACAAGATATATCTTAAATCTTGCCCTTTCAAGCCAAGGAGTCTCTGATGGAGAAGTAGTGCTTATCTGCTTATCTACTTTCTACTCCTGTGTAGCACGGACAATGGAAGAAAAGTTCACACAAGGTCACTTCTAGTCCTGTACTCTGTGTGTGGTATCCCATAATGCTTTTGGTTTTGGATTTCTGTCCTTTAGAGATTAGCATTTGAAGAATAAGAAAGACTCAGTGCCAAATAATATGGGTTCCCCAAGTGATTAGAATTCTCTTTCTATTCTTTTTATCCTGATTTCATTTTGAAGTATTTTCTTTCTAGTCGTTCAGCACTTTCTAATCCTTTGTAACAAAGAAATGGATCACACACACACATGCACATGCACAGACACACACACACACACACACACACACACACACTCAAAAGATAAAAGGTAGAGCTGCCATCCATGAATCCCATTATTTTAGAGTCATTAATACATGCTTTCAAACTCTAGCAACAAAAAAGTGTTTTCTCTGAAGAAAAAGAAAAAAAAAAGCAGAAGCAAAAGAACAGCAATAGCTAAGTAT
The DNA here is from genome assembly GCF_000260255.1 of Octodon degus. NCBI lineage: Eukaryota > Metazoa > Chordata > Mammalia > Rodentia > Octodontidae > Octodon > Octodon degus. Next base: position 10,029,678 of record NW_004524633.1, read on the forward strand.
ACCCCTTGGTGTATTCAAGACAAATAATATTTTTCCTAGCCCATTTCTAATCCTTCTGTGGTTTAAGCTTCTTTGTGAAGAGTTGATCACAATACCAACATCCTCTCCCATTAACATAAGAATTGCTAAATTTAAAACAAAGGCATTCTAATTTGAACAATAAAAGAAGATTGAGTGATAGTTCTGGCTCCTGAGACCAGAGTTTATGGTCAACCAGGATGGAAATGAGTTTCCAAAACTGCTTACTTATTAACTCTTTTTGAACCAACCCATAACAGTTTTGTACGTTCTAAAGAGAGACTGACAGGGCACCTGTGAATGGTGGATTACATTTCATCCCCAGTCTCAAATTCTCAGATTCTTCTTGCAGCCAAGTTTCCCCACAGACAGACTTCGGCAATTCTTTATGCCAAAGATCAAAATTCATATTATTGTGGCTCTAATGTGTAATCAAGCATCATTTTTTTGTTCTACCACATGTCATAGATGAATTAAATGAAACACCAAATTCTTCGATGGTAAGAGAATACACGACACTTATATATACGCTTCTAGAAGTGGCTAGCAGCCACACATTCCTATAGATTACCTCCAGGAGACATGGGAACTTAAAATAATCACTATAAGGCATTCTAATAACTAAACAGCAGCAAACTATGCCACAAAATAAAATACAGGCACCCAATTCTCTATTAATCAGAGTTTCTAAAAATTCATGAAAAATGCTTCTACAGAAAGTTAGGATGTATTTAAGTAGGTAAATATGTGACTTATAAAACAATATTCTGTATCTTTGTTTTCCTCCTTGTTAACTAAGATCTCAGGAACTTTGGGCCTCTGTCTGTGATGCAGTCCTTGTGCACCAAAGACAACTAGACACTGTCATGGTACTCATTTAATGTTATGATTTGAGTCTGGTGCTAGCTATTGATTCTGCCACTTTCACTGACCATTTAGCGTAAGTCTTCTCCGTTTTTCCCATCACACTATAGAGAAGTTAATTTTTTTCTCTATTAGGTTACACAAGCACCCACCCACTACTGTACTACAGCATTCTGTCTTTTGGAAGACTTGGTTCTTCCTTAGGTGTGCATAGCTTTCTAACCAGGCACGGGAGTTGGAAGTTACCAAAGTCCAATCAGCGTATTCAGTCTCTGCACCTGAATCTATGTGTCGCTCTTGTTTATGATCTAAAACAAGTCAAGGGTTTTGGGAGATAGCGCAGTAGAGTAAGTGCTTGCCTGGCAAACCCAGGGTCCTGAGTTCAACCTCCAGGACAGCAATAAATAAATAAATGAATAAAGTCAAGAATTAATGCTGCTTCCCTTTTGAGTATTGTTCCATACATATTCACGCTGCCACCATTTTACTATGAAATCACTGTCTATTATTTTACCCAGGTGGGTTTATTTGATCTTGTATTCTTGTTTTTGCTATTGGTAGTAACTATAATTTTATGTATGGTCCTTTTGGCTGCTATTAAATCTTCTCCTTCAGTTGATATTAAAGTTTTCCCAATAATTTGGCCTGCAATTTCTCTGTCGTTACGAAAGTTAGAGGCTGCACACTATGTTATATGTTTGAAAATGGCTTTATTTATCAGCCTGGAAGACAATTGGTCTCAAATTTTTAAAAGGTTAGCAGGAATCTCATTAGTTCTAATAAACAAAGTGGCTGAGTGGCATTTTAGCATATTTAGGTTTGATAAGAAGCCTTTCTGTCATTTTAATGTTGAAAATGGCTTGGTATATGCATACTTCTATGTTGTATTGTCATCAGTAAATAGAATAGAAAGTTGGGCAAGCTAATACTTATAACAATACGTCTATTAAATAAGATGCTAGAGTGACAGAGAAGAAGCAAAAACCACTGAGTCTTTTTAATCTAGAAACACATATCTCTTCTGAATGGCTTTCATTACAATGAGACAGAAAACAGCGAGTTCTGCAGCGCTGACTTGTGTCTTTTCTTGATGTGTTAACTGTTCACTCTTGAGGTAATCCTTATGGGTTCCATCTGCCCGCAAGCTCCTGGAATAAGTGTCTCAACACTGGGCTTACACCGTTTGTATGTGCACAGGCCAGTCCGCAGTGCATCTCAGTCATGCTGTAGATCTACCTTCACGTTCAGCCTTTCCATGCTGTGAGCCTATCCAATGACATCATGCTTCAGAGAAGCCGCTTTCCTTACATCATGGTTCTGTTAGCTGAGTCATGTCAGCTGTAGTAGTGCCCAGTAGTTCATGAAGAAATACTTATCGTGAAGAATAAATGGCTACAGTTAGTATCTGGAATGCCTACCAACTGCTCATGTGTGAAAACACCGATACTCAGCAGTGGGAACTGCTAAGTGGTGAGGTCTGGTTGGAAGCGTTAGGGCACTGGAGGATGTGTTCAGAAGAAACATGTGGTGCTGGCCTCTTTTGCTCTTTCTCTGTGTGTTTGTTGGCTTCTATGAGCTAAGCATCTTGCTCTATCCAGGCTTACAGAGATGACAATTGGACGTTGTCACCAACACAACAGCTACAGGCCTACCTCGCCTGGACTTGAACCTCCCAACTGTGCGACAGGATAAACCTTTGATCTTTTGAAGTTGATTACCTCAGATATTTTGGTACAATCATGGAAAACCAGTGAAGGTAGAGAATACCTTACTACTCTCCTGTTGTTTATCTTTTAGCTGAAGCAGTATATTTTCAACATTAGATTGTCACATAAGGCTAGAAAGTGTCAAAGTTGACTCAGAAAAAGTATTATCAATAGTACTTGGGTAGAAGAAGGCGTGCTCAATAAAGGAAGACAGACATCTGAAACTTTAAGGGATTTTAAGGGATTTCAGAATATTTAGCCTCTCTACACAGTAACAGAGACCATACAAGAAAATAAGTGGAGTGATTGTTATTTTGGAGGAATCAGAAAAGTAATCACTTGCTATTCCTTTTTTTAATGCCAGGAATTGAACTCAGGACTGTGCATTTACCAGGTAAGTGCAGCGCCACTTACTATACCCCTGGCCTCATCACTTGCTATTTGGTTTTTACCACTTTCTATTATTTTATTTATTTTTTGGTGGCACTAGTGATCAAACTCAGGACCTTGTGCTTGCCAGTCAAGCACTTATTCCACTGAGCTTTCTCCCCAGCCCCTACTTTCTATATTTAAAGCCACTTTTATAATATTTGATGCTGCAATAAGTATTTGATAATTTTGAGATATTTTCAATCACAAAATTTAAGTGTAAAGGCTAAGGTGTCTCACTGGAAACAGACTGTCTTATGTCTTTGCTTTCCAACCATTATGAAAGCTAGCAGGTAATTTGGCAGTGAAGGTTTAGATGACATGGAAAGCCTTAAAAAGAATCCTTTCACTATGAAACACTGGAAATGTAGAATCATGAGGTCAAAGTAAAAAAAAAAAATGCCAGATATCTTAACTTCCTTATATACAGTTTTTTTTTTTTTTTTTTTAAACATTTTGATAATCATAGGTCTAGGTTTTGGGTTTTTTTTTTTATGTTTTTTTTTTTTTTTTTTCTTTTTCAGCTTTCATTCTGTGCTCACTCAAAAGGAATCCATGCAGCTGTATATGATGGACAACTTCTATATCTTTGATTGATGACAGGAGTCTAAGACAAAAGAAAAAAAGCAAGGCAGATGTGGGCACCACATTTTCTCTCCATTCTCCTGTGTGAGCGTGCTCCTCATGCCCCCATGTGTGGCAGGCTTTTCTGTTTTTTGTCAGAATCACACAGGATGGAGCCTCGTTGGGCACAGCACACTCAGCAGGCCTGGGTGCCTGTGGCTACTCATTAATATCGCTTGACGGTGATGACAGGGAATGTTAAGTGCTGCGCTGGGACAAGAAGGGAGCTGAAAATGGTGGAGGACATTAAAGCAAAATGCTATATTTAGTCACCTGAGAAGAGTAGTATAGTCTTTTAAGAGTAAGTACAACAAATAGTCATTTTCACTCAAGAGGTGATGAACCAGAAGGGTAACCCTTTCACTTATCTAGAACTAAGAGAACAAGATCATTTTCATTCTCAGAGATAGAGAAAGCACTTTCTATTGGATTAACCTAGTATTTCAGTTCCAAGAAGTTGCTGTACGCCCAGAGGGTCCAGAGCTCCAAACTTCCCCTCCCTCGGCTCCTCTGAGGCCACACCCACTGGTTAGCTACATGCGAATGCAAAAACTGAGTCCTGTCCTATTTCAGAAGCAGCCAAATAGAACAGCAACCCACACTTCAGAAAGCATAGATCGGGTTCGGCTGGCTTGAACGAGACCTCCGCACTGTGCAGTGTGAAGCTGAAGGAACACATCGTACTGTCAGCGAAGAGCGGGCCGTGGGAACTGCGAGCTCCAAAGCCTCGTGGTGATCTCTGCACATGCCAACTCCTGAAAAGTGGGACAGCGAAAGCACTTCTAGGTATATAAAGGCAACGTCTTTTTTTTTTTTTTTTTTTTTTTTTTGCAGAACCAGGAATTGAACTCAGGCCCTTGCACTTGCCAGGGAAGCGCTTATTCCCCTGAGCCATCTCCCTGGCCCAAAGGCAACGTCTTCGTGAGAGGTGGGCAAGCTTTGAAATATTTTCTGCCTAAAAATCATTGCTCAAATGCTCCATAAGGCATCTTCATTAGCAAAATAAATAACGCTGAGAAGAATTTTTTATCTGCGCAGTGTAGAGGTAAAGTAACTATTTCCAGAAATGTTTAGTAGGTTAGTAGTTTCGAAGGCAAATGTATGTTACTTTGAAAACTACACTTAAGTTTCCTGTTAAAAAAAAAACAAAACAAATCTCTGCTCCGTTTGCTGCAATTAAAAAAGTCAGGGATGCCGCACCTCGGGCAGTGACTTCTCCTCTGTGCTGTTCGTCTTGGTCATTCAAACCCCAGCGCACTAATATACTCAAAGCCTAACCTACTTTGCTTGATTCTATTGTTTTCTCAGAACAGATAGTATAAGAGCCAAAGTTTGAAGGTCAAGTTTATCGATTCAAACTCACAGCAATGCAGTATTAATTACACCAGGGTAGCAGGACTCCCATGTGGCTTACTCTGTGCAAAATTTTTCCAGATGAAATGATTTCGCCAAAAGTTGGCAGCTGAATAAGATTTCAAAAATACAACATTGTCGCTAGATACATTTAAAAATTACATATTTGCAAGCTAAACATCTCCACGCCCACAGCCGCCCACAGCCTTCCCCACGCTATGCTCTTTCTCATCCAGGCTTTTAAGTGTGAAAACACTGCTGGTTCCTACCTGGAGTTTCTTTCTTCCGTTTTCTCAACAGAAAATTTTTCCCATCCAGGTTGAAAAAAAAAAAAAAGGCTCTTATGCTACTTTCAACCTGAGGTGATCCAAAAATATACAGTCAATCATTTCTGTACAGAGTCGATCCTATATAATATCTTGAATCATAACTGAAAATTTAAGCGTGGCTACTGATGCCAAGTTTCATTCAATTCTATGATTTCCTGAGCTCATCAGTTAAACAACACTGCCTTTTTCGGACAAGTTATTGACCGATGTTGCCGTGTTCCCTCGGGACTCTTCCTCTTGTCAGTTATTGTCAAGAGCCTTGAAAACAGGATATAAGACATAGTCACCCTTTTCAGAGGAAAAATACCACAAAGTGCCAAATTTTGTATATCCTTTCATATGCTTTTCAGGTAAAGAATATCCAAATTAAAAGATACTTCACTTAATTTTTTTTTCCTTTTTGGGGGTATTTTCTTTTCCTGTATAAACAATGTGGAAAACTGACATTGCTTCAGCCAGGGCAGCTTTAGTCAGAGTCTGAGACAAGTTGTGGCTTGGAAGTCTTGACTCATCTTTGATTATCTCTTCAGCGTTTCTCCATATTTTTATATCTGTAAGACTATGCTTCCATGTTCACTAGCCACCAAGATGGTGGAGTTGGAGGAATAAGCTTAAAGCTTCTGCATGAAGACACTCCGAAGGAATGCTTCCCCTGGCAGCTTCTTCGTCTGGGGGAGCTCCCAGCCGTGGTTCCCTGGGGTTCCCTTCTTTAGCTCTCAGCAGCTGCTCCGCTCTGCAATGAATGGCTCCAGTCAGCAGCAGAACCCGGCAATTACAGCCTCCTCCTGCTGCTCCCCAAGAGCGCAGTGCTTTTCATACACTTAAGTGACTCCCACCAGTGCGTTCATCTCTCAAGAGATGCCTGTGAGCATCTCTTCCTCAGCACTGATTCTAGAAGACGTTTCTCATCAAACTGTCCCTCCTGTATAAAAGAACACTGCCTGTCCCCTCCCTACCGCCCTTATCCCTCTGTGATGGACAAAAGAAAATGGCTTCACACTTCTGTCCGCTTCTTGTGCACACACTCACATGTGCAGCAGCTTTTCTTTCTGTCCCCAGTGATTTAGTGCACACACAAAGACAATTTCCAAGCAGAAGACTGTAGCTGGTCATCACTCTGCCTTGCCAGAAAATACCAATCCCCTCTGCCTGCCCTGTGCTTCATTTCAAAAGTTGGCTATGACCCTCCAAACAAAGGATCACAACAGCTCTGTGTCCTGCAGAAAATTGTGCTCTAGCTCCTTTCCTGTCTCACAGTAGTACGTGCATTTTTTGCCCAGTCAGTTTCCCCCTCAGACTCATAAATTCCTTGAAGGGAGAGGCTATTTCTCACTTGCAGACCTGGAGAGTTTCAATGCCTATAAATGGTTAGCACAAGGCGTGTGCTCGAGGGAGTGTCTAAGCTGCTGTAGCATTAGCGCCCAAGCCCCGGTATCAGATCGACTAGAGAAGAGTCGAGAACTGCTCCTCCCTGGTTCACCCACAAGTCACAGGTGCAACTGTAAAACTCGTGGCCCAGAATATTGCTGGATAGCCCCCAGCTCCCAGGAAAGGCACAAGGATGGCTTTACCACCTCCCTGTAGTCTTCTTTTCTTAAAGATGAAGCCCGTGTGGAAAATGAAAGACTGCCGTTCTCACTCATGTCATTGTGTATTTGCGGCTCTAATATTCATTAAAGATGCAACTGAAATGTTAATGATAATTGCACCCAAAAAGCTAATAAAGAGAAGCCCAAGGCTCACATAAATGCCAACATTTAATAATTATGCATACTTTTAGTTTCTCCTCCTAATTCGTCTTACTTTCTGATAATTAGTTTAGTAAATCTGAGATCCCAGCATATGTGTAATTAATTTTAAAATTTGTTTTAAAATTTGCTTTTCAGACTCAGGAATGAGATATTTTTCTCTAGAAGGTAAATAGGTAATTATCTTTATGTAAAATGCTTACCTATATGAAGGATAGAGTTTAAAAATATGCCTCTTGAGAATATGCACAAGTAGGAACTACTTGCAAAGAGCAGTATGCACCATGATCTTGCAGCACAGCAGCAAGTCATCTAAGTATTTCAAATGAAAAAGGCTTAATACAGGGAGTTGTTTGTAAATGTGATAAATAAAAGATTAAGGATGCACAGGAGAGGTAGCTCGGTGATTCGCAGCGATAGAAACCGGCTGACATTTATGCAACAGGCATCATTGCCAGGACCCAGCATCCAGCACTGCTCAGAGCAGCTCTGAGCCCAGCGTGGGCTTCCTCCCTCCTGCGCGCTGTGCCAAGGCAAGGATGTCCTGTCCAGCCTAAGCCGGAGCCCAGGAGGCACAACTGCCTGTGCCATTAGGAGACAGGAAAACAGCCTGCTTTCTTCCCTGGCCCTGTCTCCACCGTGTTTCCTGCCAGTGACTCCCACTGGGTGAATCTTGCCAGAAAGCAGAAAATAGAGTCGCTTGGGAACATGCTCCTGGGACTAATACCAAGCACAGCGGGAGAGAGTGAGGACTGGCTCTGAGATCAAAGAGGCAAAAAATCAGTGCACGACTCCTTTTCTTTCATTTTAGGTAGCAATTACTGTTCAAAAAAGGTGGAATTATCTCCAATTATTCTACCTCAGTCTTAACATTGATACTCTTTATTATATCTTTTTCACCTAGACTTTCTCAATGGGAAGGGAGAGTCATTAAATTTCATAACATTTTACTGGTTAGCTTCATTGTCTGTAAGTTTAAATAAAAATCCACTGGAATCAATAAGAGCAACATCAATTATATTCTAATTCAGGAAACGAGGAAAGGTCTCTCTATTCTAGTAGGTGGTTGCAAATAGAAATTTATAATGTCCATTGAGACCACTTTGAATCAGACACTGTAAGAAATATCTTATGTCTTTAATTGCTTTCCACAGTTTCCAGTAAAACAGAAGGTTGGCCATGCATTTTACTTTTCAAATGGTAAAAGTGGGTCTTACAGAAAAGAAGGCACTTGCTTGCTTCCTGGAGGAAGACATGTGAAACTTTTAGCTAAGCTAGTCTCACAGAGCAGGTACTGAGTTACAGGGCACAAGGTTTTCTTCAGGGAAACTACATTTGTCCTGGATGCATTTTTGGAGTGTGCTTCCTGGAAATACAAGGGCCTGACCAGAGGGAAGAGCAGTACACACCACTACTTGTGTTATTCCATCTTAATAAATAGCCTTAAAACAGCCTTCAATAATTTATATTATAAAGTGTCCATCCACAATTTTGCTCTAATCAAAACCTGAAACAATGAGTGAAGTACCTTAAATAATTTCTTTTTGTTTACCTCATGGTCCTGATGGGTTTATATTAATACCTTTGCCCATACATGATCTCTATAACTAACTGTGGCTCAAGTTCATTATATTTTCCCTCAAAATGACATTGCCAGAAAATTGGTCTGTAAAATACTTACTATTTTTCCTCTACAAAATGAATCATGAATCTGACTTTGTGAAATGATGGGATTAGCAGAGGAAGAAGATACTAAGACCCAGAAAGAAAATAAGCAACCAAGGTCATGAATACCTAACTAATCCTTTTAATTTAAACTTTTTCTTGTCACATCAGCAATCCTGATGTCAATGCTCTATCAATAGCATCAACATATTTAGTCATAGCTTAAGCAAAGAGAACAGCATGAAGCCAAGAGGAAAAATACTTGTACAGGTATCCAACCAATAAGGCTATTGAGTCCCTCACACTTGTCACACACTATTCAGGTTTTGGGAGGGTGAAAATGTAATCTTCAGTCCCAAAGAGTTAGGATTTCATTTGCAGGCCATGGGTAGATTTAGGGAGTTCATGAGCCTCATGCTTATAAAAAGACATATGTAAACAGGAAGGCTAAGAATCCCAGAAATGAGCGTCACAGAATTCATCAGATTTCCAAATGTGCTCTTCACCACAAAGTCTTCAGGAACCAATGGGCTGAAGGCAATGGCCAATGTCCAGTAAGACGTTGCCCATGTAGCTGCGTAGGCCACTTTCCCTAGGTTTTTCTTCTGTTCTCACCAGATCATTCACCAGGAAACACTGAGGAAAGGCAGGAAAATGGCCTGGGGTGAGGAGACACTGGGATACGGGTCGCTCCAGCTTTGCAAAGTGAATGCTGCCCCTTGAGTTTACTGTATCCATTTCCTTTCTGACATCTTATACAGTTATTTCTTATAATTTTTGCAATAAATAAAAAGCTGAAGGGCAGACCAAATAGCTCAGCAGATAAAAGCACCTGAAAGCAGGCACAGGGGCTGGGGGTTTGATCCCAGGGTCTGCCCAGCCAGCCCCACCCCCTCAGGGCATGCTGAGAAGGCGATTGAGGCTGGGCGTGGTGGTGCCCACCTATAATCCCAGCTCTTCGGAGGCTGTAAACAGGTGGAACACTATGAGTCCGATCTAGTAGAGACCCTGAACACCCTGTAGACCCTTCTTTAAAAATCCAATAAAATAAAATGCTGAATAATATTACTGCCAAATTTAAGTTTTCTCCTTGGATATATTTTATCTTGGCCCTAAAGAAAAGTTACAAAAATATGCCAGTGTTTAATTTAACAAATTAGCAAACTTTTCTTTGCTCCTGTGGTATTACTTTAACTGAACAAATGATTTGAGAAATGAAACAAAGCTATTTCTTAGAATAAGTCACATCATAATGAGTTTCGAAGAGAAGATGAATTATTCTATCTGACTTAGATTTTATTTGCAGAGTTTCACAGAATAAATGAGCCAGATAGAGATTGGTTATCTTTTATTTCTAGAACGTTTCATACTGATAGTGCATATTACACTGAGATATGACATGTTGTCCTCACAGGATTTCTTTCTCTTTTTTTTTAGGTACAAATAAAGACACTTAAAGATAGGCAGAAAATGTAACTACTCTTTAATGCATATGCAATATAAAACTCAGAATTAGTTCCAAGAATTAATATTCTTCCAAGAACTAATGTGTGCAGTATGAGCTTCAAGACACTAATCATTTTTATGCTTCAGGAGCTGTAGTAACTATCCATTAATCATTAAAGAGAATTTTAAGGGCAGGAAATCTTGCTTAAAGGGTTAATTACTTTAAAATGTTTTCAAATTGGATTTTGAACTCTATCTTATCAAAAACAGAACTACTGCTTTACTTAGTCCCCAAATTAATAATACATAACATTCTTCTTCTGTCTCAACCGTCCTTTCCCCAGATATGTGTTTCTTCCTGATTTCATACAAAGTTTAAGAATGCAGTAGGGCAACATTATTCCTGTTCAGCACTGACCTCAAGCTATACAATGGTTTTCTGCCCTTTAAACAAACCTCTCAAAATATTGTCCAATCATAAGTAGATCTGAAGGCAGTGGGATGGGAACTATCTTACAGCAAAATTTTCTATTTAGCAAAAATGCCATTTTCTTTGCTGTCACGGTGCACACTGCTCTTTCTGCAATAAACAGGGAGACCAGCATGGAAGCCGGCAACGTGTACTCTTAAGAGGTAGACTTTACTTGCCCTTTCCTACCCACATCTCATCAGTAAATGGCAGTATAAAGAAAGTTTATAAGAAGATACCATCACTCTCTTCATCAGATTTGTGTGCTGTAGAGTGCATTTGGATTTTCACTGAAGTTTAAATCGAGAACGGTGCTCCACTACCAGATTATACACAGGACAGCATAGAAGGCTTTGTGTGCTAGGCCTTCTTGACCAGGAAAACACAAGGCCACACTTACGAGAGAGTAATAGAAGCAGGTTTGTATCATTTACTGAACCTAATTGATCTTTGGCTCTACTTTCAGTCTCTAGGCATCTTAGGCCTCTGGGTGCTCAGTAGCACTTGATTTTAACTGGCACCTGCAAAGCAATGTGAATGGGGACAAGCAAGGAGCGGTCTGCAGTACTCAGGGGCAAGTCCGTGCAGATGCATAGACACGGAGTGCATCTCTTCCAATGTAACTGTCAATCTAATTACGATTTGTTGAATTTTTAAAGAATAAATGGTGAGCATTTGCTTATAAGCAGGAAACACGCATGCACCACCGCAGTAAGTCACTCCTAGAAATTGATTTCTAGTGTCTAGTTAGTGCTTTAAAAAGATTAAGATCATGTTCACAATCTAGGTCTTTGAGGAGTTCTTGTTCGTGATTTGTGCTTATTGGCAACTCTACTCCAAATTCACCTTCTCACTTTGCTAAGGTATTTTACAATAATGTAATTCTGGAGGTATACCATAAAGTTACATTTCTTAAAGCAAAGATTCTTTAGGTAAGGTAATAGTAATACGTGAAACACAGGTATGGAGCCATTTTTATTTTATTCTATGTCAGGTGCTTCACTATGTGTTTCCATTCCCTGAATCCTAAGGGCGTGTGTTGGAGGTCGGCTGCTCATTTCTTTGTGTTTTGGCGCACGTTCAAACTTGAGTTCATGTGCATGGGCTTAGTCCTCCCCGGTACCATCAGCACAGATTGAATAAATAAACCAGAGGAGGAATCACTTAGAGGATCTTCTCCGGGGCCCTCCCTGCAAGGAAACAATGAGTACTTTGACAACCCTGGACACTGTGAAACTTTTCTTAGGGGCCAGAATTTTATTTCATTTTTTTTTGTTTCATTTCGCTGAACATTTTGAAATGTTCACTGTTGCAGAACAATGACTTGAACTTTCCAATGTACATGGTATTTTAACAGGCTTCTGTGACCACACCAGCTTTCTCCCCATGTGAGTCTTTTGGGGAAAGCAGACCCGTGTCTCGAGAGGAGTATGAACCAATTGAACCTGCTGTGGCAGAGTGCTGCTCCTGGCATTGGCAGGGCAAATGACCCAGGCTGTAGTGACCATCAAAAAGATGTTAATATATACTGGTTTTAAAACAACATAGATTCACATCTGTGGCTACAGATATGAATAACTATCCTGATACTCACTGGCAGGTATAATTGTAGTGTACATTTGCTTGATACCATAAAATTGATGTCATAAAAGTTACATTGAGAGAAATGGTATTTGTGGAGGTTTGTATCAAGAACAGGCTCTAAACTATTGATGGATTGCAATAACAATAAAGCAAGATTAACACTGTACTACTCAATTGGAATTTTGTTTAATTTCTACTTAATATTTTTTGTTCTCCTCTACATTTTAGGTTACCCTGAAAGGTGTGGGAGGAACGGCCCAGTAAACAAGTGCTGCATCCTGTGTGACTTTCCTCACACCTCCCAGGCCCTCTCTCCACTGACTCACAGTAGAAATGCTTCATTCTGAATAAAATGATCAGAGTGTTGAGATGTTACGGACCATGAAATGAGTTACTGATCCTGTACTTCTCTGTACTGGCTGCTAGGAAGTTTAGAACTAAATATTTTTTAAAGTTTTAAAAGTATATAGAAATTGTGACATAAATCCTATGGCCTAGCTTCGCCTCTCATTGCACTCTACTCATATTATTTGTGTTTTTGCTGCTACTTCCTCTTTTGATCTTCATATACTGAATTGTTCTTTATAAGCCACTTTAAACCCCTCCAAGAATAAAACTCAATGTTAATAGTAAATGATGTTTGAGTGAGTTGTCTTTCTACATTGCAAATGCTTTTTCAAAACAATGACAAAGCCAGGCCAAGACCTAGCATTGCCTTGTCCAAAGTCGTTGGTTAGAAGATGCTGAAGCCAGATGGAGTTTAGAGTGCAGCACATTTATTAAAGAATATTCTTGCAATTGATTTCTAGGGGTAGGTATGAAATAAGATTGACCAGAGGGAGAAATTGATTTGTAATTGTGCTAGACCACAGCTCAGCTATCCCATCTGCAGCTCTGCAGTAAAATGACTCATTTGAGTAATCCTCATTTGAGGGATTTCCCACCCCTCACTTAAGTCAGTCATCAGATGTTGGCTGTGGTAGCCAGTGCTTGGCTTTGCCCAAGGTGGTTCTCTGCAACTCAGAATGTCTCCAAAGGGCCAATCACTGGTTGGTGTCTGATGACTACCTTCTCAGTAGTCGTTTCCCTTCTGGAGAAACAAGCCCTACCTTCAAAAAGGAAACACAGCCCCGCTTCCGTCACAAGCACTAGGTAGATCAAATTCCCTGAGGAAATGCCAATACTTTACAAAGTTAAATATACCTGAAAGGTTTTGTTCAGAATCACACGCTACTCAAATCTTATGCTTTGCGGAGAATTTCTAGAATATGACTTTCTGAAAGTGCATAAGTAGAATGACAAAATTTTCTTATATAATAATTTCATAGGCAATAACTTTGAGGATTTTTTTATTCCCAAGTGCACATTGTGAATTCTTCAAAGTAGGAAGTATGCCAGTGCATGCTCACATTAGCATCATTTTTATATTTAATGCTTCCTGTCTTTTGGTATTATAATTGGGAGTTACAGTTTCACAAAAAGTTCAGCAGTCGTGTGTATTTTATACTCATAAATCATGAAGATTGCTCTAAATAAATGTTCCATCATGATTGGAACACTGAGCAGTCAGGTAATTTTGTTTTATCAATAGCAATGTATATATAGATAATGAAAAACATTTATTTTGTTACTGAATATCTTAAGCAGTTCCCACAACCTGAATCCAAATTCCACATGATCAGATTCTTTAAATTTGGTGAGTGCGTAAGTTATTCAGCTCAGTTGATAAGTGAAGAATATGAAAAGAAATGAGATCCATTTGTGGATCAAACTAGTGGATGCAAGGCATGAAACTTAGTTTTCACAGAGCTCAAGATGAGTTCATTATGGAATAGTTTTTATAAAATTGAATGATTTTTTTTTTGCCTTTTTGATTTCCAAGCAAATAATCACAATATACTGTTGTTGTTGTTTTTTTGTAATTCTTTCAGTTGTTTCTCTTATGATTTTTGACTTAAAGAGCTGTTGTTCATGGGTTTCTTTTAAATAAGAAAATGAATGTTTATCTACTTGGTAATGCTCATTTTATAAAAAAAAAACTTGAGATTTGCAAGCAGGTTTTCTGATTCTTACTGCTGGCTTTTCCTTCACTCTTGCTGTATTCATTTTCTTTCAAAGTTGTAAAAGAGAGGTTGAACTGAAAATTTCCCAAACATTTAATCTCTATTCGTATAAAACACTTGCTTTGATACCCCTTTAAATAATGATTTTAAAACCATATTTCCTTTAGGACAGGGTTGCAACAATAGTAGATGATCTTCATTTTTACCGATGAAGATTTGACATCCAGGACTAGTGGAGGCCTCCCTCATGGCTAACTTTCTTCACGTCGGTGAATAAAGGAATGATAGATCATAAGGCCAAGAACATACATTTCAACACTTGTGGTCTACAACTTAATGTCACACATCTTACTCCATTTAAAAGCAGAGCAGATGTGTACATCAATTTTTTTGTCCATTGAGAGGAAATGTAGCTGAAGTGGAATGGGCTTTTTATGATATTTATTTAGCTCTTGAGTTGACTGACAAGCTTATTAATATACTCCCTGAACTTTATTATTGTAATTGGAAAACAGCCTTCATGTCAATCAACTTATAATAAGTAATTATGCTCATAAATAGTGTAAAATTATTAACTTTTAGTTTGATCCCACCATGTAAGTTCATAACAGCAGGCTGGATTTGCTATTTTCTAAAAGCACAAAATATTATACGGACACATTTAATAAGAACTTTATTGCCAGGGAGATAGGTCAGTGGCATAAGTGCCTGCCTGGTAAGTGCAAGGTCCTGAGTTCGATCCCCAGTACCTTAAAAAACAAAAGCAAAAACAAAAACAAAACAAAACAAAAAAAACTTTTTTAACTGCTCAAAAGATCACCATTATGAAATGGCCAGCAAAATTAGTATGACAACATGAAGTCATGTGTTAAGTTTTAAAAATTGTTTAACAGTATTAAACAACCTGTGTAATATAAGATAAAAAGAAACATTTTGGAAATTAAACATATATTATATACCACAGCCTAGCTAAAATAGAAGCATAATATGGAAGAAGAGAAAATATAAAAGGAGTAAAAGAAGTATATCTTTAGTATTCAGAAATACATCATTGAAAGTTTACAATGTAGAAGTAAAATGTGTACATCTTAAGTGACTCCAATATATCACTACAAAAATAGACTTTTGCCCAGAAAATAAAAATTTTACAGTTCTTGGTCTAGAAATTCAGGTCAAAAGGCAAAAACTGAATAAGAAAACAGATGAGATGTGGATAACACAAGAAAATGTATTTGTGTCTTGTAATCTCACCTGCCCTCTGGATTCCCTGAATAAGCTGGGAATGAAGATCGATTTTGTGAAACATTTGTCATATTATATGGCACTGGTACGTAATAGACATCACCACACTGCAATAACCTGCAGTCAAGAAGGCTGTTGAGGAAACTCATGAATTAATTATTCAGTTTATATTCTACTCCTTAAGGCAAGTTGTTTAATGCAGTATTTTAATATTATCCGAATGTTGAACTGTGTTTGAGTTCAGATGTACCGTTCTCTCAGAAACTAAAACTGTGAGTTCACTGAAAGATAAATTCAGAGGAAGCACACCAGAGGGCTCACACGGGCACCACATTGAACATTGAACATGTGTGCAGTTGGTACCATGTTTTCATGTGACCTGTTGTTAATTTTGCTTAGAAATGCTGCAATGTCATGGAGCTCCACAGAGAGTAATATTTCTATACAAACAAAACAGGATTAATCCACAGGTCATGAATAAATAATGGATAAAGGCAAAATATACCTTTTTGATTTTTCTAGCCCTTTAATTGCTTTATAATTGAAAATTATTTGTATTGGAGCTATGTAGGTGCTTACATTTTAATATGCACTAGAAGGAAAATAATTGAATTATTCTGTCTGTAATAGGAGATTATATATTAGATAGCATAATTTATGATCTCCTGAAATTAAATCAAAGCCTAAAGTATTGTGTAAATATTTTGCAATTACTCTATATTTAAATGAAATAATTCTAAAAGGCTTCCACTTTTCATTGTAACTTGAAGAAAATTAAACAGAAGTGGGGTAGACAGAGGGTGTTGGAAGGCTGGGAGAATTTGCTTTTAAACAGTTATCATCCATATTTCAAAAAGTTTAATATTTCAATGTATCTATCAGAGGCTTTCAAATATTTATTTTAATGTGCCTATTATGGGTTCTCAAAAATTTATTGAAGAGATAATTGAAAGAAAGACACAAAATACATCATGTATAAAAAGCACTATGTGGCATTAATGGGTATTTCTTTATCTCTGTAAGCGGGGACTTCTTGTCTGCGTCCCTCTTAAATGGTATCTAGCAACATAATTCTCCAAAGGCAACCAGGACGCGACTGCCAACACTGCTAGGCGCACCTGAGCCCTTTTGCAGCCTAGAGATTAAACATGTGAAGTCCTTCGCAGCCGAAGCCCTTCTGGAAACTCGTACCTTGCACGGTCAGATGCACTTGCATCGTCCTCGGCGTGTGCTGCGTCTGAACGGAGCACGTGTAGGGGCCATCATCCGTCACGTCCACGTTCTGTATTTGGAGACTGTAATCTCTTTTATTCAGTGTCGAAATCGAAACTCGAGGGTCCACTGACCACTTGTCACCTCCAGCAAAGATGATACTCGACCGGTTCAGCCAGGCACCCTTTGAAGCGCCATCTTCCAAGTAGCACCTATACATGGCCAGAAGCAGAAAAATATTAGTCAAGAGGAAATGCAAGACAAGACTATGTTTGTTATGAGTGTTCCTTCCCTATGTGGAAGGACAGCGTAGCATCAAATGAACACACCAGACATGAATTTGGGAGACACGGACACCCTGCCACATCGTCCACACCAATACTCATGTATAGTTTTTTTTTTTGTATGTGTTTTTTTTTTTTTTTTTTTTTTTTTTTTTTTGTGTGTGTGTGTGTGTGTGTGTGTGTTTCAATTCAGAACCAAACTCATGCTTAATTCTCTTTGCAGGACAAAACAAATCTATATGAAGTGAAATTAGTTCCAGTAAAACAACATTGCAGGTTAAAATGTATTTTTTGAAACTATAAGAAGTAGGAAAGGTCTATTACCTATTCCAAATCTAAATATCCTAACCAGAGGCTGAAAGGATAGAAGAGCCACACAAGTGATAGCTTTAAAAAATATCTGTTGCCGAGTGGTAAGCTTCTGTACTGAAACTATAAATGGCATTTTACTGATAAACTTATAAATAACTTCTACTGATGGCTGTCGTAATAAATGCAGCAAAGCTAATATAATCCTTTTAGCAGCACATTTTTTGCTGTCTTTTCAATAAACTGTCCAACAGATTTTTCTAGCAAGCATTCATGTATCAACAAACATTTATTAGGTACCTATTTATGAATTTTAAAAAGACATTGTGCTTGCTCTCTACAAATTTTAGTCTCATGAGGAAAATAGCTCAAGTACCAAGTATTACTGATGCAGAAGAGAATACGTGGGTGAAACCACATGCAGAATGTGTGGATGGCAAGAGTTGATCTGATATTGGAGGTGGGGAGAAAGGATGCCTGCGGAAAAAGGAAGAAAAGAAGGGGCGTTTGCATATTGTAAGACACAGGAAGGTCCACGGAAGTGGCAGAAGTGGGCAATGCTATCTAGGCGGAGATAAGAAGCGTGGGCCTTATGTGGAATTGTAAGTAGCTCTTAAGAGGAATGAGAGAAAAAATTGGGAAGCCAAACTTGAGCCAGATGATAATAGTAGGCAAAATCATAATTAGTAAGCTCTAAAGTACTTATTCAAAATCATATTTTGTAAGAAGATTCAAAAACACAGCTCTATATCTAATAGACATCAGGCGCTTCAAGATTTAGCATAGATGGCCCTGGTCATGTGCCTGTGATTTTGCTGAGGCTTGAAATTCTCTATTTTACCCTGAAAACACTCTGTTACAAATTAAAGACTGGTTTTCTTAAATGAGTACAAAAGCCCAGTTACAGAATGAAAACACACATATATCAAAATAGTGTGACAGCACTGCCACAGAATCCCTCGGGGGACTGAGCACAGTGTTGAGATTGCTGCAAAATTGCAAGCCGAAAGGACGGGGCAGGCTGCTGCTCGAATGTGGGAATCTAATCAGTGGGGCGGGCGGGTGGAGTAAGAACAAGGTACACTGCCCAATCTCATTTGCAGGCAGGTTCAGCAGCCGCCACAGAATCCAAGCTGGAAGAAGTCATAAAGGTCATCATTAATTGAAAACCTTTTCCTTGGGTGTTTAACTACGAAAATAACCCCACTTAATGATATAATTAAACAATCGCAGTATAGTATAATTCTTAATAATATGCAGGAAGAAGATGAGGGGGCATATATTCTAATTCGCAAGATCATGTAGGACATTACTCTGAGGTACCACTTCTGGGTCTGTGAAAATTCCAGTGTATCACGCAGTCTCTGAATTTATCAAGTGTTTACTGTGTGATCTTCACCTTTCATCCTACTGGGTCCTTGTTACAACCCCGGAGGGTGCACGTTGCTTTGCCCTTCATCACTAGAAGATAAATGGAGATGTTTAGGTTAAATGACTTTTCCTAGCTACAGAAAGACAGGGTGGCAAAGTTGAATATATAATCAAGTCTTTTTCCACATTCAATGTCCTTTCCACTGTAATGCAGATCAAAGAATTTCAAAATGGGTTTCAGACAGGGGAGGATGATTAGAATGTTGCAGATATTACTGCAAGTAATTTCTTATTTACTGAATGTGACCAACTGCTTAACCTGTCCTATTCTAAAGGAAGCAAGAAATTAATTATTAATGGATATTTTTACCATGGAAGCCTGTTTAGAGCTCTCTGCTAGGCATTTCCTCTGCCCTAGAGGTAGTAGCAGCTTTACTTTTACTTGGTGTGGGGGTCAGGAAGGCCACAGATTTTAACCAGCATGTCTTAGCGTATGCTTTATTCTTCTGTTCTTGAATGCCAAGGGCCATCACAGAAGACCAGAATTTAACTTCTGTACTGTGAAAAATTTGGAGGAAAGTAGATCCTTTACCTCTATTGGGGTAGGATAATGATATTTTTAAACTGTCAGTATTTCCAGACCAAAATTTTCCAAGGTACACTTTAGAAAGTCCCCTTGAATGAGACACAGAGAAGGTACATCTTTATTACTTCTTTGGATTCTTGAACATTTATTGTCCAACTATATTTATAAGTTTAAACTTTAAAGTTTCAAATTACCATACACTGTATGGAATTGTACCAGACAGATTAGTCAGGTTTGGGGCATAGCTTACTGTTTTCTAAATTCATATCTTTCAGGCAGAAAGATATTTTTAAGGAAGAGTGTGAAATGAACATATAAACACATGAAACAAACTAAACACATACAAGTGTATATATGGGCGATGTTCGATGTGTTTTGTCATTACGGTAATGGTTCCTGGGGTTAATGGGACTGTACCTTTTGCTTATCCACTTACTTTTGCTTTTCCACTCTCCCCTCATTTTTTTCTTTTACTTTTACAACTCAGAGAGAGATAGGTATGCTGTCTGAATTAAGTATGAAGGGAAATTATACAGAGTACTGTTTTGGGAATTTGTTATCAGTTTATTTTTCTATACTATGGGCACTAAATATTTTTTTGGTTTATGAATTCTTCTCTTCACAAATACAATGAGTATTCAAACTCTACAGTCAATGTTTAAATTTTAAAATATAGTAAAAGACACTTTGTCCATAACGTCCTTCAAAATGTTCCCCATTGCTTCAGACACTTCTCATCCTTCTTACCACTTTGTGAAACAGTTCTGGACTCATGAAGACACCCCGCTAGAGGCACTCAGGGAAGCTGCTGCTCTGTGCCACCCATTGGAAAGGCAGCTTTGGAAACACAGTGCAGAGTGTCCTTACTCTCCTTCTCTGAATGCTGAAAGATATTTTTCATCGGATGCCTTTAACCTTAGACACCTCATGACTTCTGGATCTTCCTCAAAGTCAAAATGGTCATGAAAGGTAAATGTTTTGAATGAACTTTGAACATCAAGGTGGCTATGACAAGCAAACTAAAGACACTTGTATATGTCCCTTGAAATCCTGGTCCACATAGAATTTGTAATGCAGCAAGGATATTACAGGCCTGTGCCACCCAGTTTCATTGGCCAGCACAGAGCACCCAGGGTTTCAGGGCTGGTATGGCATGTGGTACCAGGGATTGAACCTTGGTTCTTGCGCTTCCCAAGCAGGCACTTAGATCCCCAGCCCTTTTGATGTGTTAAAATAGGAAAAATACTAAGAAACAATAGAAATGTTCAACATTTTGTGATGGGCTATCTAAATTATCTAAATTGACTGCTTCAAGAACCACTATGCAGGCATTGAAAATCATGTTGATAGGGGGGTGAATGGCATCAAAATATGACTATAAAGGCAATATGTGTATTATGTTCCTGATGATATAAAACAAATGCACAGGAAAGTACAGGAGTGATCTTTACCAACACATTGACAGCATTTATTTCTCTGCTAAGGTTATATTTGTTTGCATTTGGCCTTTTGGAATTTTTAAAGCTTCTTTTACAATGAACATCTATTAGTTTACTGTCCATAAAAATGATATGATGTTTTAAAAGGTGAGCTTATTGAACCAAACTTTTATAATTTTGTTGAGTTGCAGTAGAAAGTAGAAAATGTAAAATTGCAAAGGCTACTCTTATAGAATTTAATAGTTAATAAAATTGTTTATTTTATATTCATTGCTTCTTTAAGAAAATTAATGGTAAGACAAAAATAAATTTTAAATAAGTAAAAAAGAAAAAAAAAGCATGACTGTGAATCGCTGCTGCACAGGACAGGAAGTGCAGAATGTAACACTGGCAGGCTCACAAACTATTGCAAAAGGTTGAAGGTCTCCGGTTTCTGCCCTTGAACCTTGTAGCCAGGTTCTTGCCCCCCGAATACACAGAATGAATAATTCAAAGTTTAAACCAGACCATCTACAACTGCCGACCTTCCTAGTTAATTCATAAGAAAATATACTAGACTTGACAGTAGCCGATACATCCCTGGGAACTCTGGTCTTTGTGCCTTTCTCTCTGTACTTCCTCAAAATCTCTTGCTCCTCTCGTTTGGCTTCCAACCAGCCAGGCACGGCTACCTCCAAGAGCTCACTGTAGCTGCTTCTTCCACTTGCGATGTTCTTCCCCTAGAGTTCTGCATAATTTCTTTCTCTTTGAGTCTGAATTACCCACAGTATTAAAAGCAAAGCGACAACAACACTCTTTCGATACTTCCGGTAGGCACACTGTCTGATCAGCTGTTAGATTATTTTCTCCCTTTCTGAGCTAGCGGTGCGATCCAGGCTGCTTTCTCTTTGCTTACTTCTGTCATGTAATTGATACAAAGGGTGTGTGCTAAGCTGCCTAGGTCAGTACGTGAAGAAAGAAACTGTCTTTTCTCTCTTTGCTGGGACAAAATACCTGACACCACAAGTTAAGGAAGGAAAGGCTTACTTAGCTCATAGTTTGTGTAGGTTTCAGCCCATACTTGACTGGTCTCAAGGCAGGGTGGCACATGGTAGAGGGCAGCAGTTCATGCTGGCTGAAAACAGCAAAACAGCAAGAGCAGAAGGGAGGAGCAATCACTACTGCTAGCAAGCCTCTCTCCCTCCTCCCTTATGTTGTACTCAAGCTGTCCGCCCCAGGGTGGGTGTGACACTCAGGCCCATAATCCCCACACTGGCTCATGAATTAATCACAGATTCTAGAAGCCTGTCCCAACTGCCTGCACGAGGCTTTGCAGGAACAACTAGATGCAAACCACAACAAGAAGTCAGCATGGAGGAGGAAGAAGGTATTAAAGATACAGAACAATGATCCAGCAAGTAACATGCATAACTAGTTGAACTCTGCATCAGTGTTATGGGTTAGGTTTAGAGTGGACGCTAATAGTTTTAACTTTTCAGAGGTGGGGCTTTAGGACAGTGCCTGGACCACACAGAGTATGATATTCACAAGTGGATGCAGTGCCTGGTCCCCCCAAAGCACAGTGTGGGGTCAGGAGGAGGGACAGTCCCGGGACACATTGGGGGGTGATGTGAAGGGTGTGTCCCCCTCCTGGATCCTCCTCTTTTTCTGTTTTCTGGTCACCATGAAGAAACACCTTTCCTGTACCAGCCCTGCCCACTGTGCCATTTCTGGCTCAGAGCCAGGTGATGATGGACTGCAACGTGACCCAAATGAACCTGGCCTTCTTTCACTTGTGCCTGGTATTGGATCACAGCAAAGGCAAAGCCATTAAGACTCTCAGGGACCCTCTCAAGCCTGGTGGCATTCAGGCTACTATGTGGCAGGCACCTCGCTGGGCGCTTCCCAGTCCTGATTCCAGGTAACCCTCCTATAACTTCTCGGGTAAGACACTGCGATTACCTTCACTCAAAACAAACCGACGGACAGGCTGTGAACTGAGAAATGTGGTGCTGTCAAATGATGCAGCAAAGGCCGGAGGTTCTGTGCTCAGAGCAGAGGCACTGATGCCGACCAGGAGAGCTGAGGAAGGGAGAGTGGGCAGCGGGTGCCTGGGCAGGGCGAGACTACCGCGCCCTGGCCACTACCTCAGATCTCTTTCCTTCTCTGGACTTGGCAATGGACTACTGTAGTGCTCCTAGCAATCTGAAATTCTTTACAGTATGGAAAATGAAATAATCTAAAGAAAAACGCTCAACAACTAATATATATTTTAATTGAGTATAATACAATTTTTCTACAAAGTGCTATTTTCCACTTTAAAAGAAAAAAACCTGCTAGACTACCTACTTTACAGGGAGATGAATAAAGAAGTTCCAAAAATACATTCCTCTGCAGAAGCTGCGTTAACACCACACCAAATATCATGGCAAATACTTAAAATTTCAGTCAATCATCTGGATATTGTGTATGCACAGTGCCAAATAGCTTGCCTTTGGAAAATGCAGCTTGCATATTGCACTTTGGTTTCGCAGCTGTTAATTATATAAACGTGGGCTCCAAGAGATAATGCTTTTCCAATAAGCATGACGTCTCTGCTGTGAACTCTTTCAAGGCGCTCCTTTATAAATGCTGTTAGCACACACTTAGGCAGTTCCCAATTTGGGGGTACGAAGTCCCCTTCGATGAGCTGCTGGTGGATCCAACTGCTGCTGGCATAATTCTAACAGACAGCGCCTGTGATACTACCTCCTGTGGTGAGTAAGTCGAAGAGGTGGACATCACAGAGTTCAGTGGAAAGAAGCATGTGTATTTATGATTTTTAAATCTGTGCTATAAAAAGCCAGTGGCTGCTGAGGAATGATTTTTGTCCTTTTATATTGCTAATTCCTGGCATCTCGGTTCATAAACATGAGTCTAAGTGTCATTACCGGCATTCCATGCGGCAAGATCTACACAGCTTTCCAAAAAAACAAAAACAAAAACAAACCCAAAAAAACCCCCTCAGCTTTTCTCAAGACATACTGATTAATAAAAGGTCCTATTAAAGACACTAATTAATAAAAGAAG
Organism: Octodon degus; assembly: GCF_000260255.1. NCBI lineage: Eukaryota > Metazoa > Chordata > Mammalia > Rodentia > Octodontidae > Octodon > Octodon degus. Next base: position 10,053,467 of record NW_004524633.1, read on the forward strand.
AAAAGTACAATTTCCCATGGATTTAAAGCTAAACCATGCAAAAATGATATTCCTATGAAGAAATTGGCCAGATTACTACACAGCTATTTCTTTCTTGAATAAAAAAAAAAAATCCTTCATTTGACAGGAAAGTTTTTAAAACTACACACAGAACCTCAGGGCCCCATGCAATCTGCTTGCTAATTCTGCCCACGAAGAAAATGTTGGTAATCTTACAGGCAAAGTGAGGTAAGGGTAGTAAAGTGGGAGGGAAATGAGACAGAACCAGTTCTATCCCCTCTCCAGCTGCCTTTGTTTGTAAGGAAATGTCTTCTTAATGAACTTCAGGACCATTGCTCTCTAGAAAATATGTGTATGTGCCTGTATATACAAATTCACAGAGAATGCTATACACACAAGTCGTATAGCCTACGTTTCCTAAATAAAGATATTTATATAATGTGACTGCCTTCATTTTTTAAAGCTGTCTCTTGCAATTACACTACAACAGAAACTAATATTATATTCTTTCTTTTGGGAAGTATAGGAAAAGGTGGGAAATTCTGTCATGGATGATGGAAAGTCTCTAATATAAGCAATTTGCCCAATGAGCTTCAATTTCTTAACAAAGTGTTCAAATGTTGAAAAGAATTACATCATGAAATATTTCTCAGGGGAGCGACTGAGGTAAGAAGCACACTTTTGCAGGTAACAGTACAGTACTGCTGTGAAGATAATGAGGGAACACTAATGGTTGTAGGCACCAGATACTCCTGTGCACACACTGCCCACCTTGGCCAGCCTCTCCTCAAAGCCCCTGGAGGCAGACAGGGCCACCTCTTATCACAGCGCCATTTTATAATAAAGAGCATGGAGTGGGACAGTGATGAACTTATGACTTGGCCCCTGAGTTCTGTACTGCGTAGACATGGTAACATCACAGCTCGTGTGAATTGAGCCTGTAGGCCTCCGTGTCTACCTGATATTAATCAAATAGAAACACTTGCTTTATGAGTGGAATGATGCCATGTTTGTTCTATTTTATTTCTTATGTAGTGGTCACAAAATACGCAACACAAGGACAACTTTTTTCTCTAATTTTGGGGGGAAATGAATGTTTGTTATATTTTTCATTTTAGCACTGCTTTGAGATAGTGAGATTCTGAAGATAGTTCGTCTGTAAAAATAAAAAGATACAGTTACTAGTACTGTAATATCGGATTCTTAGGAATGTGAAATATTTTTGTTATTTTTAATTACAATGGAAATACTTGAAAGGGAAATTTTTATGGGCTTTTCTTGCTTTTTCTGCATATACAACTAACAATTCTTTTCTAAAAGTTGAAAACTTCAATATAATGAATAGGAGAAATACATAGACTTTAGTTTATTTTAAGATATTAAATTCTTTAGTGTGTTATATGCTTGGTTATAAATTAGTCATATTTCCAATCATTGAAATAATCAATTTTAACATATAATTAAATTACACCTTCGTGAGACACTCAAAGTGGTTTATCTTACTTTTTCCATTTACATTTATGTAGGGTGTTTCTGTACATTTTTTGTAACTATTCCAACATATAACTGTGGATTTATTAATTAAAATGAGCATGAGTGTAGTGAAATCATCCTGTACATTATAATTAAGAAAACCAAGAAATTCTGAAAAATTATTAAAATAAAATCTTCATTTTGAGTCTGGTAGTACAATTTAATAATCATTGTGTTGTGAAAATAACAGATTTCATTAGTTGAATGATTTCTGTGGATCCAGAGGAACCGAAACGCTTCCACATATATTTCACTGGTCATCCCCAAATACTCCATGAGGAAGAGGTCTTATTCTCTCTGACATTCACACATACAACACGGAATGCAACGATCCCAGCCATGAGAAGGAGTCACATAAAGACCTGAGTTTCTTTAGGGCTCGCTCCATTCCAATAGCTTTAAATACAAATCAAATTTTAAATTTCTTTATCCTTTCTCCTTTTTTAAAATGGTGAATTCAGCTAAACCACCCAGCTGCCTCCCACGTGGACTTCAATATGTGATATGTGGGTCTGGGAGAACATCCCGGACTTTGCTGACTGGCAGGGGCTTTGAACCACTGCCGGGAAGGTTTGGTCTGCAGCGCTGTCTGGACGGCAGCTGCATATGGAGAAGATGGCCCTTGGCCTCTGGAGCTAGAAAGGGAACAGGCGCCACATTCCTAAACAGCAGCATCAGGGCGCGTGGGAGCACTCATGGCCAGAAAAGTGATGGAGCTGCAGCCCTGGGCGGCCTCAGAGGAGGTGTGCCAGCCCAGCCTCTGAGAGAGCAGGCCCTGGTCTTCTATCCCCAAGCAAGGAAGGAAACACAGCTTCTGTGCTAAAAGCAACACCAGCACCTCCGTTGCTCTCTCACCCACTGTCTTTTTGTCTAAGTCATTAAAAGCATTATATTTGCATATAAATAGAGATGATAAAATAGGAAGAAACATTTACAGAAAGGCTCTAAATTTAGGTTATTTGTCAAAGTAAGTATATGTCACTTTCACATTTCAGT
>NW_004524633.1:10056165-10074819 GCF_000260255.1 Octodon degus
ATAAAAATTATTCTGAACACAAATTTTGTTTTATGAATGAAAATGATTGAATAGCACAACTAATTAAAGCTAGCCTTGCAATCATTACCTAAAGTAGCCAGTAATCCATATTTATCTATTCTCTCAAGAAAACTTCAGTAAATCATAATTCAGTTTGAGTTATGCCTTAAAATACAAATTGGGGAGTTTGCCCCAGAGGAAAAAATATCTAATGTACTTTCTTTTTATTTCACCCAGTTCCCTCTAAACACGTTCATACTGAATATATTTTCTCAAGATGTTCTAAAAGTGTAAAGTAGTCTTAAAGTAGGCTCCACTTGGTCTTATTATTTGTATGACTTTTCTTTAAGAGACTAAGCAGTGCCGTGCAGTGACTAGCTAATTCTAGAGTTTAATGTCTTCTTTCTTGTGTGTTAGCTGTGTAACTCTGGGTAAATTATTTTTTTCTTAATTTTCCAACATGTAAGATGGGGTCAGGAGAAGCCGTTCCTTGAAAAAATTGATATAAGGACTAAATTAATTAGTTGATTGTATATCCTTAGGCTAGGCCTGGTACATGATAACTGGGTAATTAAAGATAACATCTGCCTTATTGCGGTGGGCTCGATGTCTCAGGACAAAAAAAATCAAAACTACAGATGATTTCACCTGCATCAAAATTCTGTGCTATTAGTCATAATTAGGAGAAAAAAGAAATTTTCTTATGCAAATGAATAAACATTTGCTTACATGAAACAGGGACTAGAAAGTATGCTTCCTAGATTTTGTTTCTATGGGTAGAAACTATAGGAAGCATATTCTCATAAATAAAGCTCTCATGCTGGAAGGAGCTGTGTGAGAATAATGCCACTCAGTTCTTCACCTTCTTGAGAGTCATGTCCCCAAATAGGCTAATATTCTGTCAGCAAAAATCATTCCTAATGCTCTATCATTCGCAGACCCTATTGTATCCTTTCTGAATATGTTTGAAGCTGCTTAGGTGACCAAATGACTCACCAACCTCTCTAGGTTTGTCTCCGTATCAACATTTTAAATTATCTGTCTATTGAATTTCGAGCGTTCGAGCTTTTCACTTGAGCCAGGACCCATGTTACGACTGATGATAAGCACTTTTGAGAAAGAAGATTTTGAAAACAAGAGGTGGGACACAATCAGGTAAAACACAGACCTCGGTTCAGGCACTTAAATTTTTTAAAAGAACACATAATAATATTGAGGGGAAAAAAATGTTCTTACCACCATCTGTTTTGGTATATTCCTTAGAAAATCACCATGTTCCTAAATGTATTTAATACCCAAGAGGCTACAAATATTTGTCTTCTGCCATTACCCTTCTTGGTATATTCTTCCCCGTTTCGATTTTTAGTTTTTAATGTACGCAGAGGTAGGGTAAACCTGCAAGTGAGGATGTATAGGAGTATCTGGAATATTAGTTTACAGATTAAAAGTACTAGTACCTCAATGACATCATCCATGAAGAACACAGATTGTTCTCATGCAGCTGCTTTAGAAAGTCATCTCAGTTCCTTTCAATTAAAATCTATGTCCATGTTGCTAGAAACTTTTTAAAAATAGAATTGATGTATAGTGGCTTTGCTTTTAATTGCCAAATCATAACTAAGTTAATATGTATCCTATCTCTTGGAAGCAGTAATAGTGCCCTATTAAGTCTGCTAAATCATATGAACTTGAATATCCTTTATAGTTATTCAGCATTCTAATATACTTAAAAATTGTAAGTCAATAGCTATGTAGTTCCTATATTTACTTGAAAATATCTGCTGGACATTTTTTCCCATTTGAAATATCTAAAGTTTTAGTATTTTCTCATTGATCAACTCTTTAATTGTTGTTAAACATTTCCTACTTCCGGTGATATGTGTTTGCCTCTATAGAGTTTTGTGTGTGTGGAAGGGGAGAGAGAAATAAAGAATTGGGCGGGGAGCTTTTGATATGAAAACTGACATGCAATGTATATGCATATCATAATAACAAGTTTAGTAAAGATCGGTGAATTTGCAGAAGTAACCCGCATATAATTTAGATTAATTTACTCTGAGCTCTGTCCTAGCGAGAGGACCCAAATCTCCCAAATATCACTGCTTCTCCTACGAGAAGAGGAGCTGTCCGGCAGCAAGATCTGGTAGACAGCTGGACCTGTCGTGTCTCAGTGCCCGGCTGGCTCAGGAAAGCGAGGACCGCTGAGGGATGTAAAATTCCACTGCAATTTTGGAAAAGATGAGATTGTGGCCATGAATTTCTGGCTCGACTTCTCTTTACTCTGTTGCTGCCTGTTTTCCTGTCCCTATGACGAATCATATTCAAGGTCAGAATTCTGTGATACAAGTCACTGCCTCCTCAAGTCGCTTGAAAAGAGAAAGGGAACCTGAACCTGAAGAACAAAAAAAACATTCATCACATAATATTCTCAAGAATGTCATGAGCTGGAATCCAAGAAAAATGGTGGACCTTCTCCAACAATTATTGTACCTTGAACTCAGAGTAGCACTAAGTTGTGTCACTTCTTTTCTGATCCCTGGTGATTCTGCTGCTGTTTTTTTCTCAGCCTTTGTATCTTTGAAACAGGTCTTTCTTGTCAGGATTGACTGAAGTGTCTCAGGTGATAAGATCTAAGCAACTAACTTTGATTTAATTTTTTTGGAAACCATTGCACATTCCCAGACAGGGTTGAAGCTGATATTGCCCTTCTATGCAGAGTATCTGCTGTATTGCCATACACTGCAATCAGTCGTGAAAACATTCATCACCCCTGCTGAACTCCAAAGGCCCTACTTGGCTTATTCACCATGAGTCACAATAAGGATGGTGGTTTTGGTCACATGCGTGTGGAATGGTCTGAGACTCTCCAACAAAATACTGCATGAGCGAAACCCACAAGAGAACACAACCCATTCTGCGCTGAAAGTAGGTCAGTGCCCGTTTAGTGAAAATATAAGAAGCTGCATTGACATCCTCCTTATTCTATTTTTCTTTGGATGATTTGCTTAGATTATCTTAAATTGGAGCATATACAAAATTCGTAGGTTTCCTCTGTTCTCCAAAAATCGAACACATTTGGAACAAATCAGGGTCCCCACTATCTTTAGCCTTTACTTTTACCTGGGTGTTTACTTTACATTAAAAAATAACTTAGAGGAGCTAAATTCTATCTTTAAAGCACTGAAAGTGGAAATAAATCTACTATTTGTCTCAGGAAAACAAGAAGAAAACATTTTTCCCAGTTACTTTCTTCCCTAAATTCTTATAACATGGAAACATTACTCAATGACCAGGCTAAATGCACAGAGTGGGGGATAAGGACACAGAAATAGTATTTATTTAAAAAGCAAATGCAATATTTAAACCTGAAGAAGTTCCCATTTCCTTTTAATTTGACTCAAGCAATATACAGGAGTTTAATTGTCATCCTCACCAAAAGGGAAGACTTATTTTTGCTGTGTTCCTTTCATAAATGACCATGCCACTTGGGGCTGCCCACACAGCTTTGCTCTTTGTGGAGCACAGGCCCTACCTCGTGACACTGAGTCATTCATTTTCTTAGCAGAAAGCAAGCATGTCACCTAGTGCTCTTAGGAGTGCCTACATCTTTTTGCTGAACACACACACTCATAATTGCTTTTAGAATAATTTCTAGTTAGTACAACATATATTTGAGGATTGTAAGTAAATATATTTAATGTGTAGTAATTATAAATTAGAGAATTGGAAAAGAAAGAATGGAAATGGTGTGGTCTTAAATTGGGTATATGAAATGCATTGTTTTCTAAAAACTGTAAAGCTTTCTACATTTGGAATTCATTTTACTGCAAATATTTTTATCCTCAAATACTCTATTTTATTCTTGAGCTGGTTTCCCACATAAGGAACTCCTCAATGTATTCTCTACAGTTCCCTACCTGAGCCATTAATCTCTCGTGTGAAGCTGTCAAAATCTTCTATGAAAATCGAAATGTACTCTATCCACTTCTCTTATCTTTCCCAGTGCATTATTTTCAAGCAGCCCAGAAAGTTAGTTAAGCACAAACCGCCTTGTAAAAGTCATGTTAGGAACACAGCCCCACTTTCCTCAGCCTTATTCTGTTACCTGGATTTCACAATGGTTTGCAATCAACACCAAACACACAGGTCTATTGTTTCTGCCTTTGCCTCTCTCCTGAGCTCTACCTTATTTCATAACTTGCTTCTAATTTAAAAGGACTCCATGGACACATGTATCCTTTTTCTCTCTCTCAAATCGGCCTTTCTAATTGTGAGCTCTTGAAATCTGCGATCATATCTTTGGTTTTGTTTTCCTTAATCATTAGTGTATCAAATACATGTTTTCAGGATTTCTGATCAATACGCTACAGTTCTTAAAGGCCTCGCTCCTTTTGTCAAGTCCTTAGTAGAAAAGAAAAAAAAATGATGGGTTGTAAAATGAATACAGGAATTTCTGGAAAGCTAATCGATTTTAAAATGGCATTTTATTGAGTTATACATAAGTGAGTGGATTAAATTTCCTTTGAAATTCACATTGGTCCAAAAGGAAACAATTTCTGGCAATGAATGCTTTTCATTTTGCCAAATACCAAATTGTCTTACATATAATGAGAAACATTTGTCTTTCATCTTTAGCAGTGGCTGGAAGTCATCATTATCTAACAGATGTGCGGTGACCCTGCTGAAATGAGCTGGTCATCTCAATAGGCCATTAATGGGCAGGCAAGTAGACCAGGCAAATCACCCATATTACCGCTAATTAAACTCCACTTTTGTATCTACACAAGAAAAACAAGGTGAAACTGAGAAAACCTTTCTAATCTTACTGATAAATAGCAGTACTATGAAACAAATACAAGATGATTATTTTAAGATACCTTTAGTCAATTTCCATTTCAATTCTACCAACACTTCTTTCTGAATCCTATGTAAATGTATTAGAAAATCAAAAGGAATATGAAATAATTCCTTATTTTCAATATGCTTGCAATCTAAATGCAAGGATGAACAAACTATTTACATAATAATCGCCAGGATATACACAATAAAACTATCATAAGAGACACAGTTGTTTAAAGGAATTCCAGAAGAGACAGCATACGTCATTGCAGCAGAATTACAATGGAGATAGGGCTCTTCCAGAGCAGGATTATCTTAGACAGAAAGAGGTAAGAACTATCAACAGAACAGAGAAAAAGGACAAACAGAAAGTGAAGTTGTGCAATAATATGCAATCTGAGTAAGTGACTAGAAGTGTAAAAGCATAGAATAAAATTCACATTTGTTGAACATAAAGATACAAAACATGCTCTGCAGAGTGAATATGCATCAATCAGAAGTAGGAAGACTTACACTTGGTGGGGCAAGCAAGCATGAACCACCCTGGAAGGACAGTGGCCCTGAGCAAAATGATGGCTATCTGTTGTTGACAGGTTGACGTCCGGTCTAGGCCGATCCAGCAAAGCCTTCTTGAGTTCTCCGGAGAAGAACCAAAGATAGCACCTTCTAGTTCCACCTGCAGATCCTTGGGAACTGTGTTCAGGAACTTTCTAACTGGCAGGTCCTGTGCATTTCCCAAGCCAGTTTGTCACAACCCAGGTTCCTATCTCAGAAGAATTAAAGAGCAGAGATTGTTCTAAATGTTCTTTCAATTAATTAATTAATTAATTAATCCATCTACCAAATTATTATTTTTGCCCAATAGTTATTATTCTTGCTACTTTTTTCAGGATTGCCCTTTAACTAACATACTGTGTTGGCAATGTATGGCTTCCAAGGCCTAATTTTCAACATAATAATAACTCTTAGATAAATAGATCACAGGAATAAACTGACAGAGGAAGTGAAATGTAAGTAGGTTATAAAGTCCAAGAAGACAAATGAAGCAATCATACATTCTCTCTGGCCAGTCAGAGCTGAAGTAGAGATTTATAAAACAGGTACAATACGGGGTTAGAAGTAAGCACAGTCATCTTAGTCAGAAGTTATTACACTCTAGATTTGCTTGATAACAGAGCAAATTCAAAGTACAAGAGATGAGAGAATGACAGTCAAGGTAGGATTAATAGCTGCAAATGATGAGAAATCTATCACATAGCAAGAGCGAATAGATCACCTACATAGTTCAAGTTGGGTACTTTAAGTGCTACAAGGAGCACTTAAATCTAGGAAAATTAGAGACCTTGGTTTGAGAGCATAGATAATAATTGTTTTCCTTTACCATATTGCATTTGAGTTACAAGTGTCATCACCAGGAAGAGATAGTCAAACAGTAATTATAAGTTCAGTCCTTAGGAAAGGACTTCAGTATTTGAAAATGATTTGCAGTAGATCTAATTATGTCAATCAGTTGGAGCTCAGGAATAGAGAAGTCTCCCAAATAAAATCTTGCAGGTCTATCACACAAGTTTTGTGTTGACCATAGTAAGGAAAGTATTTTAACACAAAATTCAAGGAGAGTTTTAAAAAGATAGCATCTTGTTTTGGATCTAATATTAAAAAAAAAAAATCAGACAGCAAGACTGAAACATCAACTGGAAATAATGCTCAGTATTGTTATGCAGACGAGACTGGTAATTAGTAGAGTGGTGGCCATGCTAGATCATAGAACTGCTATGAGAGTTTCTGGCAGGGCAGGACATCAAGGGAAAGGTACTTTCATCAGTGTTCACTCTTAGCCGTCTTACAGGAAGTAAGGTCACGGGAAATGGAAACGTCTAACAGCTTTCTAATCTTCCTTTTTGATCTCACTGCAATGTAATGTGTCGAAGTTTGTGTCCTTTCGTTTACTACTTGTATATAGCAGGCTTTATTTATAGATAAAACTGAACAATTAGATGACTTCCTTGGTCAGTCATCTTCTGAACTATAAATCACCAACTCCTTATTTGTGTTGGTGACTTGGCAAGCATCATTTAATTGCTGACAATTTTTTTTTAATTTTTAGTGGAAGGATATACTCAACCATCCAATATTCTGAAGGGTTTTTTTTTAGAGTTGAATCAATATTTCTGTTCTCAAAATAATGTAATTAATGGATCCTTTATTTCCATTTCCTTTAGTTGGTTGGATAATTTTAAATGTATGGAAGCAAGACAGTAACTGACACCATTTATTACTCAGCCAGTACATGAGAAAAAATAATGATTAGGCTTCTCTTCATTTCATTTTTAGTTAGTATATGCAGAGAGCTGTTTTCAAATATTTACAACATTTAACACAGGCTATGTTCTTGTTTCTTGTTAACAACAAAAAAGACTTCTTTCTGTCTAGAAATCCTAAGTGTTATTTGGAGAACAAATCTAACCACAGAAAGGAGAAATTGTCTTCAAGGAAAGGACTTTTTGTATTAAAATTGATTTTCTCTGCACTGAGTGTCCTGAATCTACTTTCTTATTTTATTGATAGTCCATGCACTAAATTTATAAATTCAGGCATTGGAAAAATGAATGGCAATATATGAATATTGGCTGCAAATAATCTGCAACAAAATGACAGGCTTTTTAAAAGTCTTGCTGACCTAAATGATGACCAGGATAATTCACACGCACAATAGGCTCAGAATTCATGAATATTAAATTGAACATGAGGAAAGTGTTGGAATAATTATGAACACTTTCATGATTCTTGCTTTTCTGACTTTCAAATGGAAACGGGAAGAAGCAAGACAATAAAAAGAATTGATGCAATCACATTCCAGAGAATACCAAGTGCAATCATACAATCCGATCTAATAAAAGGTGATACAGACCTGTAGTTGTCAGCCACACACAATGATAATCAAATAACAATTACCATCAGCATTTCTATCATTTATTGTAAGCATGTACTTTGTGAAATATTAGATACTATTCACATATGCAGAAGAAAAGGAAAATGTAGTGTTGTTTCTAAATCTTCATAAGCTGCAAAAGCTGCACCTCAAGGAAAGTAGGAGCTCAAAATAACAAACTAGACATCAGCAGAGTTGGGATTTGAACCAACTGCCAAAGAATCCCTGTTCCAGGTCCTTTCCACCATATTTTCCTCATTAACTCGCCATCACAGTTTTCCTCCATTCATCTCACCTGAATTGTCTAGAACTCAGGAGTTTGCCCTTTCTGGGGAACCATGCCCAGTTCTGATGCATGATTAGTGGCACAGGTAGAGGAATGGAAAATAAAAAAGGAATACAAAGTAAAAGGTGATTCTCTTCACTTTTGCAGATGAATTCTTGACTGCTATATTGTTCCTGTCCTAAAAATGACAATAATTCTCCTACTTAAGGGACTGCATCCTCCCTGAAGACAGCCCTGACCTAAGAGCTCCTGTAGATCAAATGTAGATTGTATTGATTCACTTCTACTCTTATTGATTATCTAAATTACAGAGCAGTTGTTCATCCTCTCCCTGGAGCCATGGGGAATACGAACACAATGTGTATTGCATTCTCGAAGTCCTCTCTTCTTCAAGGAACGCAAATCATCACTGGTGGTGTGGCATAGAGCAGAATTCTGCTTTAGCATCCAAAGAATAGCTCTTATTAGTTTCCTGCTTTGTACTTTGCCTTCACTGCCCAAAAAAGAGTGGCACTGGAAATTAATAGTGTAATATCTGTTAAAAAGTCACAGCAGTAGGTCAGAAGTGACTGTGACCACGATGCACATCTTTGCTTGTCATTTTCTCTTGTGGTTGATAGCAGGAAATTTAGTTTTCACAGAACCTTTCTCCTATAAGTTTAGTTAACTATGCTGCTGCTGAGGAAAGAAAGGGCTTATCAGCAAATCACACCCCTGTGTGGAGGCTTACGTTCACACATTGTCTGTAGAGAACATTTCCTCTGCTTCAAAAGGGAAGATGTGCTGCAGACACTGTTAAAATGGGCAAACTCAACTGCATTTCATTTGATTTCAAATATATAAATAAAGATTTTTCAGAACATAGGACTAGTACTGATTAGTTAGGGAAGTCTGAATATATATATATATATATATATATATATATATATATGGAATTTATGTACATGGAATTCATGACAATACTAAACATAAATTTATATATGTCAGATTGCTTACCACGTTCTTTACTGGGAAGATATTCCTGAAGTCGGTACAGTCACAGAGTCACATAAAGAGATTGTGTTCCTCTACCAAGAGCTGAATAATTATTAGCTGAATATATTACTAATGGAATAAATCATTGCTCATCATGATTATTTATGACCGATGTCAGAAATATATTTGAGTTTACTAAAGGGCATCGTTAAACTAACAATGATGAAATAGCAATCTTTTACAGAACCAATCGTAAGCTTTTCCTACTGATAGCCCCTGGATGGAGCTATGGTACTCTCCTACACAGAGACACCATTCTACTCTTGAGCTACACCCAGCCCTTTAAACATAACATTTCCATCTGCCCTTCTGAAAACACTTATTGTCAAAGCTGTAGGTCATCTTGGGGAAAAGGAATTCTTTTGTACACAACAAAAATAATAAGATATAAGTAACCTGATATTTGATTTGAAAAGATGTGTCAACAAAATCAAGGCAAGAAATAAAAACTAGTGTTGCAAAGGATAATATTTGCGAAAGTGTACGATGTCTGAAATTTCTGTCGGCGGGCATCATTCATATTTGTCGGAACTGTTCCTATTTTACCCTCTATGGATTTGTGTGGTCTTCTAAGTGCCTTTGGTCTAAGGTCGAAGTGTAGAAAACATGGGTCTCTGGGTAACACATCTGCTACATGGAGCTGAAGCTCTCAACAATGATTCTTATTCTGCTACCCAGAGAATACTGTTGTTCAGCATTTAATACCTGGACATCAGTACCCTTCTCAATGTAATAGGGGGTTTCCTTGGGACATGAACAAGCGTCGCTTCAAATTGCATTTCCACACGCATACAAATTAATAAAAATAATCAGATTTGCTTATTGCAAGAATATTCAGACCATTTGGTATGCTAATGTTCATGAGGATGATAACAGAGAAAAATAATACACAAAAATTCTGCAACTTTTTGTCTCTGAACATGAAGTACTAGATTAATTTTCCAGAATTAGTGTTACATGAAAAAAAAAATACCAAAATAAAAGTCATGCATATAATTCTGCACATACTACAGGAAATCTCATTTTAGACATTCTGGAGACTTTCACTGTTTAGTTCATAGAACAAAAAAATAAATGTTAGTAGTTATAGCAACAAGGGCAAAGACTGTATCATCAGCATTTGCTGTGTACTAATGATCTGAAACTCTAAAGTCCAACTTTTTAAGCCTTGAAATAACTCCAAACCCATTCCAGGAAGAACATTATCTCACTCAATATAAAAGAGGATTTGGCTAAATTGATACACGGATTGGTAGTTTTCTGGATAAATGCATATCAGCATAGTGATTAATGATCAGGGAATAAAATACTACAGGGCTTGATCTGTGCCTGAGTAGCAGGACGCTTACTTAGCATGTGGAAAATTCTGGGTTCAGTTCCAAGAGTTATTATAATCATAAAGAAAAAAAAAAGACCAAAAGAAAATACAAAATAATTGAAGATGAAAAACAAGAACATATTTACGTTTCTACAATTGAAAAAATAAAACATAAGCATATAAACTTCTTTTAAAAGATTAACACTGTATAGAACCAGAATGACTTTCAATACTTACTCTTAAATAATAATCACATTAAGTATCAGTTGGGTTTGAGGCAAACTCAACATGACTACCAATTTCATTGGTACCGTAAAATTATTTGGTGGTCTATAAACAGATCAGAGGTCTATATGAATAAAAATATATTGCTAGCAATCAATAAAAGTAAACAAAGTATTGTGACTGACTGTACCAATACAAAGGAAACACTCAGGGAACAAGAGGATGTGTATCTCTGCCTTCAGAAAACATACAGAATATCCTTACCACTGTTCTACTCCCTTTAATCTCATTCATTGTCCTGAACTTCTATTTTGATTACACAATTCCTTGCTGATTACCATGAAATAATTTTCTATATCCCACAGAATCAAGTCCAGAGGTATTATTGTAAAATTAAACACGTTTTACAGTCAGACATCCATTTATTTTCCAGACTTTTCCCCCTAAACCTTTCAATATGACCTTTGCATAACAGGCATTTTGGTCTCTTTCTCTTTCCTGAATAGTTAATAGGCAGAGCCATTAATGACAGATTTCCCTGAAATGTCCTTATTCTATTTACCACATTTCAGAGCTTCATTTGTCCTTTAATGTCCATGTTAAGTTCCCTCTTTGAAGCCCTCTTTCTTATCATCCCACATGCATAGAGTTTCCACTAACACAGGTACAATTAGTGTAGGTCACAGGGGACCTTTTTGAAAAACTTTCTTTCCCCACATGCATGGAATATAGCAACAGCATTTTCATGAAGAAAAGTGGGGATGGAATGTAATGCCTACGGCTTTTCTTTCTATTACATTTACCCCTCAGGGATAAATTTTGTTTTGCATTCACCTCTTCCAGTTTTCTAACAGCTTCCCATCAATTAGGAGAGAATAAATTTCAAAATGTGTATTCATCCACATCATTGTGTAAGACAGACATTTGTTGTGTAAGCCTAAATTACAACTGGAAGTCCAACTGTTGTCCTTTCATAAAGGAATCCAGATAAAAACTGAAATAAAGGAGTCAATAGAAAAGGTATGAGGAGACTTTCTTACAATTCCTACTGCTCTGAAGAATGACACTGAACACATCCCCAGTTCATCATTTCAGTGTTCTGTTGAGGAGGGTACATTCTTCTGTCTTGAAGTTGCAGTGGAAGACATTCTCAGAATGTCATTTCTTTCTGTCCTATTTTACAGTAGGATATTTCACATTTTATATCCAATTCTTTTCTTTCTTTCTTTCTTCTTTCTTCTTTCTTTCTTTCTTTCTTTCTTTCTTTCTTTCTTTCTTTCTTTCTCTCTTTTATGTATTTGGTAACAGGGACTCACTACACAGCTTGGACTCACAATGATTCTCCTATTTTCAGCCTCCCCAGCACTGGGATTAGAGGTGCGTGACACCACAACCAGACTTGGACCCTCTTTCAGCATACCCCGGGGTATGAGATGAGGCCCAGTGCATGGGACAAGGAATCAAACCCTGGTCTCCCTGCACTTGCTAAAGCAGATGCTTAGTCTGCTGAGCTATCTTGACAGCCCCCTATGTTCAATTCTTAACACGTGGTCTGAAGTAATTTTAGGTGCCAAGAATTTATTATTCAGGTTGCTACCATGAATAGATAAAATATTGTAAGTGTTTTTTATCATACTTAATTTTCACAACAGAAGTTGAGTAAATTCCCAAATAGTTACAATTTTATACCTGACAATTGATAAACTGAGCACTTTCACACTTACAGAAATATTTTCCCCACTATAATTGGTATACAGGTTGATAAATAAGGAATAAAGGAATCAGAAGAGCATCAGCAACAGATGACCATTTAGTCTAGATTATATTATGTCACATACTTTCTGCAGCAGATGTGGCAAAAAATTGAGTTATTTAAATGAAAATAACAAATTCACATTAATATTTCTCTATCTTCCAACTCTCAAACTCCTTCATAGGTAACAGGAAGGAAAGCAGGTCTTCCCTCTGAAAATTTGTAAAAATGGCATTAATTTTCTCTGTGTCATTGGATCAACCAGCTTTTTAAAAAATTGTCCTGACAGTTTTTTTTATAGGATACCTTTCATTTTTACATAAATGTTGAAGAAAATCTCACATACTTCTCTCAAATTCATCAATGGCATTTACTGACAACCTTTTCTGTAAGTAAAATATATCATATCTGCCCTAGAAAGCTTCTTTAGAGCTTGGTTCTTAAAGTTTCTTCTGATTTCTATAATAAAAGCCACTATGTTTTATATTTTTCCAGAGTTACAATGAAGCATTTCTTAATAAAATAGATCACTGAAGAAGAAAGATTATTGCTAAATACATTTCTATGTGATAAAGAGAAACTACATGTAGTTTTATAATATCTAGAAAATTATCATGGCTTAAAATGAATTGGTAGATTTCCTTCATTTCCTGTTGATGTTGAATCTTTAATGGCCAGGTAGATTTTCAAATCAATTACTTTACTATTACTACAGCTTCCTTCTTGTACCCATCCCTAAACTCCAGCAATCCCATGAACATTAGCGGATAATTAGGAGGCTCACAGTTAATCTGCAGGAACAAACATGACTTCTCCATTAAGGCCCGCTTTCCTGGGAGTTAGAAATAAGCCAGATCTAATTTCCATTAATTTCATTGCCTAGATCATAGTAGTAAATTCAACTCAGTCAGCTCTTATAAACTTTATTAAAACAAACTATATATTTTGTAGAAATGTAGAAATAGACCTACTCAGAATAAAATTTCTTAAATTCCAAACTACAAAACACAATCATGCTTATTTTTCTCAAGTATCATTTAACATAACATTCACCTCATGACTTCTATAGTTTGGTGAGTTTTTAACTTTTCATACATAAAATATTAGCATGATTATACCTTAACCTTTTGCCATATACACACGGCCTTGTTCTAGGGACAATAGCATCACTCCCTTATGAGTTCACACAATTAAACTAACTTCAGCTGTTGGGCTGAGGCAACTGCTCCCGCAAGGTTGGATGAGTCCCTCCTCTCCTGCTCCCACTCTGGCACTTACTTCCTCTTTTGAACTCTTGAGTTATCATTTCCTGCAATCAACTCAGATTGCTGTTCAAATAAATGCAATTTGTTAGTGGTTCCAAAGCAGGCTCCAAAGTGAAACTCAACCCTCGTGGATGACACTAATTTTGTTTGCTGAGCTGGACACCAAGAGCACAAGTCTTCAGTAAGTGGCAGGCTTATAAGAATTGATTTCCCCTGGCATGGCCATGATCAGTATCTGGTCCTCAGCCTTCCTGAACATGAGATTGTCTGAGTATTAAAAGCAAGCTTACAAGATCAACAAGCAGGAAGATGATGGTGAAGATTAAATTAGACAATGCGATAGGATACAAAACCGTTAAGATATGTCAGGCCCAAAGGGAAGGATTCCGGGAAGCAAGACGCCTGAGTTCAAATTCTAGTCATATCA
Source organism: Octodon degus (assembly GCF_000260255.1). NCBI lineage: Eukaryota > Metazoa > Chordata > Mammalia > Rodentia > Octodontidae > Octodon > Octodon degus. The sequence continues at coordinate 10,070,246 of NW_004524633.1, forward strand.
CCTAACAACCCTGTCAATTTGTGATGGCCATTTCTTCTTCCAGTTGTTAACTTTATACTTCTGCAGAAAGGCAATATTGATAATTACTTTTTAGAGATATTTTATATCTAAATGAGGTGTTAGTCATGAAAATCATCTTTAAACTGTAAAGTATTTAAAAAAGACAGTTTTATGATGAAAATGCCATTAAGGGTAGAGCTTTGGAGTACAGAAGACCTAAACAGGAATCTAATTTGCCACTGACTGGTTGTTACAGCTGCTAGAACTAGAACTCCTGTAACTTCTCTGAGCCCCATTTTCTCTTCAAGAGAACAATCACATTAATTCTGACACTAGTTTTCTAATGAAGCAATTTGAAGTATTTTAAGTTTGGGGGCAATTTAAAAACAGTAGCTTTATTAATATTTATATTCTTAAGAAAGGGTTGTGAACGGGCGCACATGATGAAGTTGGCTGTTGATCAGTACAAAGTACGCTTTCACGAAAAGAAATCCAGCGCAGCCTTAAGCAGTGATGAATGCCGCAAGTGTCAGACAAGACAGAGGAAGAAAGATCTATCATTACACCGCATTTCCTGGAGACAAGAGTCCACTGCACTTGTCAACATGAAAGGTCAATACAATGCTGGGCGTCATTTAAAAGGTTATTGGAAACAAATCAGAAAACATGAGTCCTTTTATGGTTTTCCACAGATCTGTCACGAAGTGATGGCACAGGGAAGTGTGTAATTACTGTGACAAAAATCCACGGCCTTGCTTTTGCATATTCTCCCTTTAAAAATGATTTCTTCCCTTATTAAACTACCATTTTACTTGCTCTCAACTAAAATGAGCAAGAATGAACATTTACAAAGGAAATTAAACCCTCTTGATCTAGCATGGTCAGTGGTCAGACTGCATAAGTGGGGAATTAGCCTGCAATCAACTGGCATAATGATATCACATTATAATGAAAATCTGCCCTGGTTGGCTCTATTCAATATACTTAAAAATCCTTTAGAAATTAAGTTGCACCTATCCTCTGGATAATGATATGTTAAAGCGTATCTGATTATTGCATTTACAAATGCTAATTTAGAATGAAAAATGCCTCCCTCTTATTTCTCTCAAAGGATACACTGTCGAAAAAACTTGGACTTTTGCTCTATTCCTTCCAAATCCTCTGAATTTCTTGATTTTTTTTTGAAGCATAGCTTTTGTTTTTGTTCTCACTCTCAAGAAAGAGTTGTGTTAGTGACAATTACTTTCCATCCTGAGTGCATATTTGAAAGTCCTACATTCTTTAAGCAGCAGCCACAGAGAGCCTGTCTTTTCATTTCAAAATAGTGAATGTTCTTGATAAACAAAATCATACAGAGATGGTCACTCTTAAGTTTAGATTTTCCAGAGTGAAGTTTGCAAGGTGTTGCTTATGATGGCTTACACGGCTCTCTAGAAATTATAAGAGCAAGAATAATTTTAAATTTGTAGATTTACTTTAAAATGTTTGCATAAATAAGTACATATGTATATATATTTGATTTCTGTTACAGTATATCAAGAATAACTTTCTATGATGCCATATGTAGGCTCATTTTCCTTCCCTTTAAGGGCCTAAGGATTCATTTACAGACTACATATGGGTGAAGACCAAGTTGATCTTGTAATCTAGGAGGCGGTACTAAAGAACAAGGAACCTACTAGCTTGGAGAAATCACCAATAAGCATTCTGCTTTGGAGACAGAATACAGAATGTTGCTAATCCTCATGTCTCTAAGGTAGAGATTTGTTAGCTTTTCCCCCAGGAGATGTTTTGCTTACAGGTTAATGATGTGAACAGCCAGAGAGAGAGAGAGAGAGAGAGAGAGAGAGAGAGAGAGAGAGAGAGAGAGAGAAGCAGGGATGGAGAGAGAGAGTAAGGAAAGGATGGAGGGAAGGTGGAAGACAGAAAGATAGGGAATATATTGCAGACCACTACTTTTAAAACTTCTATAAGCAGATTTGGAATATTTCAACTATGTCCTTATTGACTCAGAATATTTAGCATTGACTAGATTTGTTATGAAGTATTAACTGGAGAAAATTGCCACTGGAAATTTTCATAGTGTAAATATGAATCGACATCTACCAAGTACCATATTGCACCTTCCCAGAAGGCTCACCCTGCTGTCACCATGAGACACTGCTCCTGATGAGCTCTGTCTAGCGCAGGTACACAGAGGCTCAGAGTGGTGACCACTGCTGGTCCCTTCCCAAAGCTACCTTGAGTTGAAATTTCCACTTGTCTGAGTGTTACAGCTGAGAATTGAATGTAATACTGTCCACAATCCAATGGCCAGTTCTATCCTGACTCCACACCTTCGTCTATTTTCTATTTGTAGCAAGCATTTTCGGATAATGACCTCAGCATCCTGTTCGTCCTCCTGTGCATTAAGGTCTCACATTTTCCTGATCACAAGGAGTTTAATTTCACTTCTGCATTGAGGTTTGTCTCAGAATCTTGCTTCTCACTAATATAGAACGTTGCTGAAAGGATGAAACGGGGCTTCTGAGGTCTAGCCAGAGACAGCCAGGTGGACTCCAGCTTGTTCTTCTGGATGCCTCACTCCCAACTTTATTCCTCTCCAGACATTCTTTTTTTTTTTCTTGGAATCCAGTTATGTGGGGAAAGTCAGATGCTGGTGATCTGATCTGATCCAATCTGATCTGATCATCATGAGAAACTGAGCCCTGGGCTCCTATAAAAATAAGTGCCACATAGATAATTGAAACTTCTGGGTAAGTCCAACTTCTGCCATTCAGGTCATCTCTGGCAATTCACTTCTGTGTGTGGCTGAGGCTCCAGATGTCCCTGAGCATAGCTGAGTCAAGTCTGCCAGGCCCTGCATGAACGCCTCGTCCACAGTATCCGTGGACAAAATAAAATTGTCACTGTTTTATGAAACAATATTTATGGCAGTCTGTTGTATCATGACACTAAGAGACTATTTTATATTTTAAATGAAGAGAGAATATTTATTTGTTTATAATAACATGAAAAAAGGCATTGGCAAAGTATAAAGATTTAGATGTTTACACATGAGAATTCTTTGTCAAATTTAAAGAATGACTGGCCACAGTCGGCTCTGACCATCTTCCACTGAAGAACTACAGATGATAACTAACGAAACTGAGCAGAGCATGGTATTAGCATTCCATCCAGCTTGAATCCAAATCTTGGCCGCTGGAGCTGGACCTCAGCTCCAATGAGAAAATTGTCAATATTTCCTTTTTATGAAAAAAAAACATCAGGAGTTATACAAAGTCATGGAGCAGTATTGTAGTATTTTTATACTTGGCATATGAAGACTTAGTATGAGAGTGGTAGCGAGCTTGTGAATATGAAGGTTGGGCTGAGGGAACTGCAGAAATTATTGGCTGGAGCAGTCATGGAATCACTGGGAAAGTGGACAAAGCTTGGAATTGCTCACACTTCCTCATAAACAAGACAATGTATGTGTGTATGATGTTTCAAATGTTAGTGACACTTTCTGTCTTTGCAGCTAGTTGTGTTGTAAAAGTAGCACTATGAGACACACCCTCACTGATGCTCACATGCTCTGTGGTATATAGAGTACTATTACCAAATTTAAATGACACAAGGTCCCAGTCAATCTGCATTGCATGTTGTCCTCTCATGTGGGATGAAGTGTTATAAGGAATCTACAACTCGTCATGGTGGATCTTTTGTAAACCACCCAAATTTTTGAAAAGGTACTATGCTCAGAAAGTTACTGTTTGGGAAAGTGCATTGGAGTTTCTCTTGCTGTTTCAAAAGAAAATCTGATATCCCTTAAGCTCTTCTAGACGAATTATGTGTCCTATATTTAAATTTTCTGTTTTGGATAGCAATTTGGTACTGCTTAGAGTGACAAGATAAATTTTTCCTTTGAAATTTGGTGAAGAAAGTCTATGTTTCACCCCTATGCATTCTATCCTGAAATTTGTGATTTTATGTTGTGTGATTAAAATATTGTAAATATTTAAATTAAAAAATTTTAAGCATATTGCAGTAAAAGACACATCACAATTCATCTCCCTCAAGGTACTCCCACTAGCTTCCAGCACACCTGTTTTATTGTTCTTGGGCAATTGTTCAAATGGCAATTGTTCTTGCCACTTTCTAAGACAGTTCCAGAAGTCCTCCTCCTTCCTGAGTGCTTTTCTTTTTTATATTTTAATAATTTTATTGAGAAAAATATGGCAATGAGATAGTTTCCAAACAGGTTAGTAGTACAATTCCAATAATTGATACACTGTATATTGTTGTCTTTGTAGTACTCATTCCTAGTAAAAGATGAAGACATGATATCTTATCTAAACACTGTTAGTTCAAAACCTTCTTCTCATTGAACTAAGAGAAAGTAGCTGTATATTTATGCTATTGTGTATATACAGATATATATTTTTTCCACTATAAAATGGTCCATTTATATCCTCCTTTTGTTTACTTTTGTCAGAGATGTGTATTCCATTGCATTCATATATTATAGGTGTATGAATTCAGCAGAATAATCCAATATAGTCCAGTAATCTATAATAGCAGTGGGTTTCCAT
>NW_004524633.1:10075029-10082935 GCF_000260255.1 Octodon degus
AAAGAAAGAGAAGGAGAAGGAGAAGAAAAGAAGTTTGCTTATAATTTGATTTGGGGCACCAAAGCAGACACAATAGACAACTAAAGAGTCCCAAAGCACAGGGCTTCAAGTGCTACTTTAGAAAGGACCAAGAACTGTGGCACAAGAGTGTATCAAGGGAAGGACAGGACTGTGAGTGTAATCAGTAGCAATGTCTTTAATATGATAAACTTTTAGCATCTAAATTGTTATCACATGTTTAGATCACACTTCATCCAAGTCATTTCCTGATTTAGTCCATTTTCTGTTTAGGAAAATATTAACTTCACCAGCAGAATCCAAAATCGTATGTTAGAATATGAGGAGTTTCATTTGGGAAATGATTTGAACTCCATTCTCCGTCAGCTGAAAAATGTGTTGATTTAAACGTTTTCTCTGCCTTAGATATCAGTTTCATTAGATCTTGTTGATAAAGCAGAAGAAGACAAGAAAAATATTCCTCACGCTTTTCAAGTAAAGAATTGTAACTGTACCAAAGTTTTCCTAGGCTGGCGTAGCATGTAGTACGCCACTGACAAAACCAGCCATTCTAGGAGTGACTGCAGTACTGAATCTGTCAACTGATTCATTAATTCAATAGTCATGTGTACAATCTGGGTGCAAACTATTAGTACTATACCACCAAAAAGTGCAATCACTTACTTCAGACGTTTAAATATGTGTTCATTAATTGCGGGAAATTATTAACAATCTAGGAATTTAATATCCACACATTTAATAATACATGCACGAGGGCTGGGGAGACAGTTTGCCTGTCTAAGTGCCTGCCTGGCATATGCAAGGACCCAGATTTGATCCCCAGTACCACATGCCATGCCAGCCCTGGAACCCCTTGTAGACCGTGCCAGCTACCAAAAATAGGTGTGGTGATGCGGGTCTGCAAAACCACTGCGGGGGAGGCTGAGACAGGAGGATCACTACACGTCTGAGCTGCATAGTGAAACCTTGTACCCAAAAGTAAATAAGTAGTTTTTAAAAAATTAAAATATTATCTATATCTATCTATCTGTATATATAATAGAGGGAAACATACATAAATTTGGACTCTTAAATTTCAAAATATAAATTTTGCTACCCAACACTATTATCAACCATAGATAGCCCTTATGGTTTTTTATAGCACAAACATCTCATTAAATAGTAAATAATCTGTGAACATTTCTTGCATAAAATTGTACACATGTACTTATCAACACTTTCCTCTGTATATACTCAGCCATCATTTTTCCTTAATATGTTCATAGATAGAGAAAATGTCAGACATGGTGGGCAAATGTTGGAATCAGTATGTTTTTCTGCAGTCAAACTAGGCTTTGCACACCCGTACTTGTTCTTCCTTGGGCCATGTGCTTAGTTCCTACACCCCGTGATGAATTTTGCTTCTGCAAAGTTCCTCAACAGCAGACTTCAGAATGCCATTCACTGGGCTTTCCAAGTATTTTTGAAAACGATGAACTTAAATTATTTCTAAATTATATAAAAGAATCAAACAGTCTTTCCAAGAGTCAAAATTCATGTAAGATCAAATATACTGTGTTCCCAGCAGAAAAATAAAAGCATGTTTTGCAGCAGGCTTGCAAGCAAGCAAGCCCCTATCCCATCAGCAGCAAGAGCAAAATTCCTGCAGGTGGTGACAGCCGTGCACTTGGGAACTCTCCCTCTGATTTTCTGCTCTGTGGCACAGAAGCAGAGATTAGAGGAGTTGAAAACAACATACGGTTTGCGAGCGTACAAAAGTGCTTGATTATTCTGAAAGAACAGAGAAATAAGCAGCTCTCAAAATTCGTCATAATATTTAATATGCTCATGCTTCGCAGAAGTGTGCAAATAAATTTTATTATAATTTTATATTCAACAGGCTAAATCTGGGCTTCACCAGCTGGGCTGTTAATACAGGTCAAGGAATAATTAGCTGCAATTGTTTCAGGCTTAGAAACCTAAATGAGCTTTGAGTATGTTTGGAGCTAAGAAAGAGAAAAAAATTTCCTCGCTGATGCAATAGGTTGTGACAAAAACATGAGACAGAGAGTAGATGATTATTACATGAAGATGCACTTATGAAAACATAATGGATGGAGAACTGATGCTCTACTTGCAAAATTCAGATAAATGCCACAGCTCTGCCATAGATGGACGATAGATAATAGGGACAAAAGCCCATGTATTCTTGCTGATAGCAAGCAGTGAGGGGAGGAAAACAGACCATTTCAGCCCAACCCACAAACATCCAAAGGGGTTAATGACTTGTTTCATAGTAGTTTCAGATGATAGTGCAAATAGGTTTTATAAGTCATCACAGGCCCTCTTGGGGAAGACACTGGAATCTTGGATTTTAAAATAGAGGACTGCAATGTGTCCCAAGACATGAACATATTGAGTGACTGGAAGACGTTTGTAATTATAACTTTATGCTTAAAGTTTTATCTCAGAGCAAAATTAATCCACTATCAAGTTACGCATATAGCAAATGAAGGGTAGCTCCATGTAATCAATAACTTTGAAAGAGAAATTCCCAGAGAAAAGTGTATGAAATAAGCATGTCTATGTAGGGGCAACACTGGCTACTACCCGTCAGTTTACTTGTTTTACTTCAAATTTAACACGCAGGGCTCCACTTCCTCATAAAGCATCTATCCCAGATATTTGATGATACGTTACATTATTTTCTTAAGACTGAATGACTGCAATACCCTTCACGTATACCTGGGGAGGCCTAGTTACAGAGCGTTAAAGCTAAGCCTCATCTCATACAGTGTCCTCTGTATGACATCATAACTCATCTTTACTCAGAGATTCACATGCTGAAGTAGAAAAACCACTTTATAGTAATGATGGTGATTAGTCACAAAAAATACTTCCAACCTACCAGGCTGTTACAGTGGATTCAAGAAAGTAGTAAATTCCTCAGATTGCCACGTTTTGTACAAATATGCTTTCAAAGCTATCATTTTCACTCTTCACTCTAACACTTCAGTCCAATTATCTGCTCCTTCTAATAACTCTGCAACTTTATCAACTTTCCCCTCAAGAATTAATTTTGTCTATTTGAAAGAAAATGGGCAAGTTGCCCTGGCAAGAGCAAACACACAAGTATCACTTAGACTTTCCACGTTCATCCCTTCACTGCAACAGAAAGGACCCACTCCTCCATGGAGGAGAGACACGGGTAGCAAACACACATTAGTACACCGAATGATGGGCTCAATAACGGCCAGCGAGGTTGACCTGAAAAATAAAACATCCAGCTTTGAGAGATCAGATTTGTGGTAATCAGTGAGTGAATTCAAGCCTTGTTACAGCTCCTGTGTTTGTTTATTCAAAATACCTATTGCTATGTCTACTATGTACCCTGAAGATAAGTGTGGGAAGAACACACATAAAAATCTCTGGAAGTGACATTCTATACACAAATTCCTCACTCACATTACAGGAGGATTTATCTTTACTGTGCCTAGCAGTGCTGTTCAGAAGAGATATGTATCCCATAGGAAAAAAAAAAAAAAAACCTACAGAAAACAAATTTTTGAAAGAGTATAGACTAGGGCTGGCCAAATAGCTCAGTGGACTAAAGCATCTGCAAGCAAGCTCAGGGGCAGGAGGTTCAATCCCCTAGCCTGCTGTGCCGGTCCCACCCCTGGGGCACTCAGAGACAGTGATCGAGACTGAGAATGGTGCGACCGTATAATCCCAACTCATGGGAGGCTGTAAACAGGCAGATCATTACAAGTCCAATCTAGTAGCGAGACCTTAAACACCCTGTAGACCCTTCCCTAAATTACAAAAAATAAAAATAAAAAATGAAAGTGTATAGAAAAAATATTTTGTTTTTTACTGTGTTGGTGAAGAAGTTTGACAAAGTAGAGAGTTAACTGAAGACCAAAGATTTTATAGGTATATTTTTCAGGAATTTAAATTGCCCCTCCTTATATTTGATCCCTTATATTTTCATTGGAAACAGCTAGGTTAGATGATGTGTACATTTGCACCTCTGTCCTCTGTCCCCCTACAGGATGACATTCTTTGGAGGAAGGCGCAGGAAGAAGATGTCTCAGAGGCCTTGTTCCTGGGCAGTCGTGTCTCTTATGGGAAACCTGCTTGCTGCACTGAAGGTGTGAAGAGATAAAGATGCTACGGCGTGCCACAGAGGAAGGCAAGCTGCCGGTGAGATTTCCGCAGCCGCTCCACATGAGCACTACCGTCCTTCGGAACCTTCCCTCTCCTCATGCATCCAACACTGCAGGTAACAAGTATCGCTGAGTTTCTAGAAGTGAGATTCCTCTTTGAAACCCTGTCCCTCGCCACTGCTGGTGTTCTGCCACCACGCGACTTGCAAGAGCGCTCCGAAGAAGCCCGTGGAGAGGTGTGAGTTTCTGGCAGTCTCGGGTGCAGTCAGGGCTCTGACAGCCAGGGTTCCCGTAACGACTGGCGCATCGCGGAGCACTCAGTGGTTACCTTTAGGCTTACTTCACGGTGCTGGAAAGCCTACCATTCCGTGGGGGCAACAAGGTAAGAAAACACAAGTATTTTATCTTAAATCGTATAAGCAGGCTTAGAAAGTCCTAGATTCATGAGAGAAAAATTGGAGTAAGTGCCCTTCAGACACATTATCGGGTCTCCAGCTGTTCTCTGGGAGCCCAGATCTGATTCGCTCTTGGAGAGCAGCCCATCCAGCGATGGGTACGCAGCCCTTCTGGAACAAGGAGAGTCACAACTTTACGTGTGCCTGGTTTTTTGTTTGTTTTGTTTTGTTTTGTTTTGTTTTGTTTTGTTTTGTTTTTTGTTTTTTCTTTCTTCTTCTTCTTCTTTGTAAAATTGGAATACTGAAAATTTAGAGGGTTCCTTTTGGGATTTGTGTTAAACAAACCTGTTAATCACTTGTAGTGAAACTCAGCAGGATGCAGAATAAATAACGTTAGTCAGCAACCATTGTGAAGGTGTAAGGCAGACAATAAAACAGCCTTTAAACAATTAAAATATTTTGTTCAATTGCTGGGCAGTTTTGACCTCTTCTCATGAATAGAAAGCCTATCTGTAAATTTTATTTCACTTGGCTGTTCTTTTGATATATATTTTAGTGTCAGCAGTTATCCTCTTATAAAATATATTTTGTAAATGCATTGTGCAGCTGTGTCAAGAGTGCCACTGTGGATCCGTAGCTGTGGTACTTGCTGGGCGACATTAAAGACGGTCAGGCAAGCAGTCTCAGCAGGGCTCAGTGAGAGTCGGGCTCCGTGTTCCTCTGCTTACCGAGGGAGAAAATCCTGGGCTCAGTGAACCCCATCTAAGCACCCTCAGGGACAGGCGACACGAAAGTGGTGACAGTGCCACAGGCTAAGAGAAGAACGTGGCCTGGCTGGACAGAGAACCTTGAAAGACTGGGAGGCAGGTGCCCGACATGAGCTGGGGAAGCCACCAGGGCCTAGATCCCGTGGGTCCATGAACTGACCAGAATGGGTCATATTTTACTCTAGAGATAGTTGTAATGCACTAAGGGATTTTCTCAACTCCCGCATGCTGCCTTTTGTCACCACTGCCTTTCATTATTAAGTGACTGTGTCCTGTAGTCTCGTCATGAACAACCTGTACTATTTTCTTGGGCATCACTTCCTTTTTTGTAAAACTGGGAGATGGAACCTAGTGGACAAGTTTCCATCATGAATTGATTACTTTTTACCTGTTGAACATTTAGAGCAGCACTTGACTTGCTATACATGCTCAAAATTAACTCTGCTTTCTTGTTTTGAAGTTGAGCTACTTTATTTTTCGAGGTACTCATTAGCACGTATTTCTTTATGTAATGGTTGTATTTGTTTGGAGGAAGTGGTGCATGTAGGAAGCACCTTAATCTCTTTTCTCATCCTCTGTATCCGTCAATCACTTCCCCTCCTACCCCTTGATCCTCTTTCCATTTACAAAAACTCTAATTCCATTTTTTTTTCTTCAATTCAGTTTTCACCCTCCCCTTTCCCTTTTCCATTCAATTCCTAACCACTATCATGAAATTACGAAAAGATAATAAAACAATAAAAAAAATTCAAATTTAATGCCTCTATCTGTATTGATACCCTGGATATATATATATATTTTTCCAATTATTAATGCTATAGTCAGTGTTATTTAAGGTTAAGCTGATTGCATTTATTCTCAAATTAAAATAATCATTAGTCTTTAATCAAACTATGATCTTGAATTTTAAAGGAAAATTCAAAGTGAGTCCTTCAAGTTTCCTATTTTGCCTACATCAGAATGTTTTTAGATGCTCCTACCTCTTTCCCTGAGGGTGGGTGGTTCCCCTCCCCTCTCCTTTTCTAGGGACAGCACTAACCTAACATTCTTACTTTAAAAGGTACTCACAATTCAATATAATTCTCTTGAGACTGTTTTTAGGAAAATGATAGAGTAAATGACAGAAATGAACTATCCATTGCAGAACGATTTATCATAGAGCGTTGCATACCATTATCTTCCCAACATGCGGTGTAGTAATCACTTGGAGTAGCGATAACACATAATTGTATGCTAGTCATAAATTATAGGTGAATGGCAGTTTCAGCCAGCGAGTGCCAAATAGCAGAGCAGGCGCTGTGGTGATTAGAGAAGATGTAGTTATGAATGCATTTATTACCAGTGTATTACAAAGCTTTTCAATTTGGAAACGGCAGGCATATCAATAGACACCACACCAGGACACCTACGTCAACAGGGTAAAATAGTTAAAGCAAGTTTACCATTTCTGCCTCCCATATGGGTTTATTATAAGGGAAGGAAGAAAAAAAAAAGAAAAGAAAAGTAGAAATTAAGAACAAAATAAATTCCCTGGCTTATATGCCATCTCTTCAAAAAGACTTCTATCAGGTTAAATTCACTTTATATCTCTTCAGGAAGACCCCAGGCATATCTTATCTCAGTTACATACTTTTTCTCATTTTACATTTTAAATTTTATTTATCTTATTTCTGTGATATGTGAAAGGGTCACTCTCAAAAGGATGGTAGCATTTCTGTCTATGGAGGAGATCTCAAATTCTACCAAATCGCTACAAATTTATTCCTTTTCTACATAAACTATATTGTAAACTGATACTGATTTGTGCTTGAGATACTAGCAATTTCTATTTATTTTGGAACAAATGAACTCAAAAGTAATTTATGAGGTAACACTGAGTTGAATAATTATAGTAATAATTCTCCAGTTGATTCTTTACCTTCAAATATACTCTTGGCTATAATTTATTGTTGCTTTTGGGCTGGAAATTAAAAACAGAATAAGCACATTTTTAAATACTTAAAGTTAAAATAAGAAGGATTCAATCAAAGTGCTAGCGTAGGAGCCATTTGAAGATTCCCTTACACTGCTGGACATTGCGGCAAACACCTGAAACCCTTGCACTCCAGGGGCTGAGGCAGGGGAACCACCCCAAGTTCTAGGCCAGCCGGGGCTATGTAGTTTGAAGACAGCCTGAACTATAAAGCAAGATCCTGTCCCAAAACAAATACTAAAACAATAAGAAAAAGATTCCCTTGTAGAGATAAGTGACCATATGAATAACCACATAATTTTAAAAATAGAAATAATATTTTGGTCATATTGTAATAAAATTAGAAAATGTACACAACTAAAATTTTAAGTATTCAATTTGAATGTCTTTGATGGGTGGTTACTGCTTTGAGGCAGGGCACAGCAGGGATTAAACTCCGGTCCTAACAGGCGCCTTCATCTGCTGAGCTGTCTGGCCAGCCCTCTGAAAGTAGTTTCTTCTAATGTATACATCTACTGAAACAAGATACACATATTTTGAAAAAGCAATCAAATACTATTTGATAAAAATTCAAAATTTACAGATATATATATATATATATATATTTCT
>NW_004524633.1:10083035-10091322 GCF_000260255.1 Octodon degus
GTCTCACTACACAGTTCAGTCTCAGAGTGATTCTCCTGTCCTCAGCCTCCCAAGAGCTGGGATTATAGGGGCGCTACACCACATGGTGTCTCATTCACTGTCTCAGCACAATGCATAATTTTTAATATTTTAATTTGTAGAAAGTCCAACTTTTGGGGCCAGGGAGATGGCTCGGTAGAAGAAGAGCTTGCCTGGCAAGCGCAAGGGTCTGAGTGCAATCCCTGGTTCTATGGAAGTATTTCCATGGCATGACTCCTCTTTCATTCTCTTCTGTCTAGCTTAATGCACCTTACTTCTCAATTTTTTTTTAAACCAGGGATTGAACTCAGGACCTTCTGTTTGTGAGGCAGACCTTTATGCTGCTGACTCATCTCATAAATGTGTTCATTGAGCAGTCGACATCGCATATACTTTTGTGCTTTGCATAGTTCAAACTCATATTTTCCATAGTCATGTTTCACCATTTCTTAGAAAGCAAATCATTTAAAAAAATATTTAACACCAAACAAAATCTGATGTTTCAAATCTGTATGAGTAATTTCTCATCTGTGCCTCCCCAAAGAGCTACTTAATGCTTTTAATCTTTTAAATATTTGACCAATAATAATAATAATAATAATAATAAAACTTGATCACTTTTCTTTACAGACTCAGTGTGGGAGAATACTGATATTCCAGTAAGTAACCTGTGCTCAAAAATATTTTCTAAGATATGTTGAATGAAGGACATTTTCATATTAATTATAGTTTGTCAAGAGGTGTCATAATACAGTTATAAGCATATTTCACTAAGTACTTGTACTTTTCAGCTCTAGACAGGTTGCCAAGAATTTCATAGTATTTCAGTTAGTTCTCTCAACTGATCCATGATATAGGAGCTAGCACAAGCTCCAAAACAGCCAGTGGACGATCTCTGACAGATTTCTTTGAGGGAAGCATTCATGTGAATTTCAAGACCAAGAACTGGCTTACAACTATTGCTGCGTAGCCTTGAAGTGTTCGAGTAGCCAGAGATAGCTGAACCATGGGCTGCAGGCTTCAGGTGAGTACCTGGTGCCAGGAATATCACCCTTTGAATCTTTTTAAAACTCCCTTACCTGATAGTACACAGCTAGGGAGTGACAAATGCTATAATTCAAACACAGGCCAATCTTTTATACCTGTTGATTTCAGCATTTTACACTAGTCCTTCCTATGATTATAAGGCAAGCCTTATGCCAGTTCTTCAGATTGGATGATAAAAGAAAGTATAGTTAAATGTTTACAGTTCTGGACCCTAAAAGATGTATTCAATTACAAATAAAGTTATTTACATATTATAATTAAATGAAAGATGTGGAGATGAAGATAACCATCTGGGATGGCATAGGTGGGCTGCAGACTCACTGGCAAACAGCATTTTGAGAAAACACTGGTGAGTTGGATAGACAGCGGGCAGGAATGTGAGGGCAGAGCTGGAGGTTGGAGCTGGGCCTCCAAAGCCAGGACCAGCACGTGTGGCCCTCAGGAGTGGGAGGAGAAGGGACTGAAAGCCGAGGGCCTGAAGAGGAAGGGTGTCCCTATGACCCTCACTTTCTGTGCTTGTCTCCAGGCTGCTGAAGAATGAAGTTCTGTTGTTTTCCAGTGCCAGATCTGAACAACTTTTTTATTAGCTCTAGGAAGCTGGGATGTTGATTCTACAATGTGAAATAGAAAGGAAGAAAGATCCCGTCTGTTTTTTGCTTAAAAACAAAAAACAAAAAACAAAAAACAAAAAACAAAAAACAAAAAACAAAAAAAAAAAACCTTTAAGTAATGTTTGAAAAGTATTTGGGGAAAAATGAATAAATGATTGCTCTATTTTTATCAATACTTAACAAAATGAATATCACAGGAGACCTCCCCAAAGCAAACAAATGCAAATTCATGCTAAAATGTGAAAAAAAAATATTTTTATCTTTAATCGCTTATTTATGTGTTTATTTATTCATTTGGTACAGGGTTTTTATGTAGTTCTTGTTCACAGCTTTTTCATCTTTATTTAGAAAGCTATGCACAGAGCATAAAAGTATGAGAGTTATGCTCTGTCTTAAGGATTTTTAGGTCTATAGTAACAATAGGGTAAGTCATTCCCTCTGTCTCCCTCTGTCTCCCTCTGTTTGTCTCTCTGTCTCTGTCTCTCTCTCTCTCTCTTCTTTTTTGCCTGCCTGTCTGCCTGTCTCCCTTTCTGTCTGTCTGTCTTTCTCTCTTTCTCCTTTTAGAAAACCATTCTAATTTATTTGTTTCATTCATCATCCAAAATAAATTTTACAGTAGGAATTTTTTTATTTATTTTTAGAAGGTGGTAGAGGAAATAGGTTATTTAACAAAACATTCACTTCTACTCTCTTGTGGCTCTCGTGTCCCTGTAGATATGCAGCCCTCTGCCCCTGCTGTCCCATCTAGAGCGCAACCCCGACACATTAACCATATCACCTTCATCTATGCAAAACTGGTGATACTGACATGCTGATTTTCTCTATTAAATTACTCCCTATCTCTTTTGACACTCAATCCTGAGACTTTCCTAACTTAATAATATTTCAACTAAATTGGATTAGACTCTGATTAATAATGTGTATTCTTAGGTAAATAAACGATATAAAATTGTTATGCTCCTACATTTTCAAGATAATAAAATTCCACATTTTATAAACATCATTAAAATTGTTTTGCTCTGAAATATGGCAGACCTAAATTTGATTATTTTAATAACAGGATTATTAAAATGAAAACCATTCACATATTTAGGATGTATAAAATTATAATGAAATATTCTACTTTCTCATTTTAAATACAACATGAATAAAATAATCATAAAAATCAGTAAGACTAATAATTGTGTTCTGTCATCTGCTAGCAATATTTAAAAATTATTTGAAGACTTTTCTGAATCTTATATAAGTTATTTTTATCTTAAAATTAGCCTGTTTTATATTCAATGGTAGAATAATTATTTTGCAAATATCTACTTCTGATTCATTTACTCAGCATCAGAAATTAACATCTCTTGCTTCTCATATAAATATGACAGACTGTAACAGGTGATCGATTAAAATGCGTATACCTTAATCATGATGTTCTACCATCTTTATTCAAGCCTCCACTAAAATTAATGAAAGCTTTAACTAACTCCAGAATAGCACTAAATGGCCTGCATATGTCTTCCTTTCTGCCAAAGTTCCCTCCATAATGTACATAAATGTTCAGTTTGTACTCACAGGAAAGATATGTTAATAGAATTCTTGTGGAAAAGCCTAACTTAGGAAGAGACATGTCAACTCTTCTTTAGTCATCTTTCTTTACTTCATGAGGAGTTATTTACTGGGAGACATGGATTGAATGACTAGATGGAACAGACTGCTCCTGACTGTGTCTCCTGCCCCTTGCAGCTGTGGCAGCTGTTGGCCACGTTGCTGAAGGCACCATCTCTGAAGCCCAGTTTCTTCTCTATAAAACAAAGGCTGTTGATAGAATAAACTTAAAACTCTTTTCCAAGTCAAAACCTCTCATTGCCAGACATGATTTTCCCAGGTAGCCAAATTCACTTACAATTTTGGGATGAGCGTATCACTGAATTTAGTCACCTGCATTTCATAGAGAGAAAATTTGCTTATTTCTATTGATACCCCAAGGTAGAACTTTTGAATTTTGTTGAGTGATCCTCATGAAGAATAAGATTTTGTATTCAACAAAGCCTCAAGGAAAATGGTTTTTTAACCAGTAGAATGTCTATTAGTGTTCAGAAATTGGGCTTCATAGTTATATTATTCATAACAATAGAACAGTTTACATGTAAGTCTCTTAAGTAACCAAATAAAAAAATGAATCATAATCTCAAACTCCCAAAAGGAAAGCTTATACTTTAAAGATTTTTTTGTTTTGTTTTTATTCACTTCACAAAATTCACATTCCTACCTCAGGATCTTGAAAAATAGTAGTATCCATCCAAAAGTAGAACATTAAAGCAATGTAGATGTTATCATCTTATAAAATATGTACAGGAACCAATAGATAAAAAAGTAATGATATCACTCTGAAATTTCTGTTCTGTTGTTTCTGTTATGATTTACTGGAATGTTTTCTGGGCATATGCCAACTTGGAATATGGTACATTGGATCAGAGTGACCACTACATTTATTTTTTAACATCTGATAAATGAATTTGATTGACAGAGACTGATTCTTGACTGTAAAAGGGAAGAATTTTTTTGTATGTGTGTTTTCTCAATGGTAGTTTATTATCTATTTTTCAGTATTTGGAATTTGGGCAATATTTTCAAAACTTACTTTGAAAATAAAAGTGTTTTGTGTACTTGTAAAGTTTAAAAATTATGAAGCAAATTCCTTTTTATCCTTTGCTTTTGCCTTTGTTCTAGGATTTTTAAGTAGCAACATTTTTTTCCAAACACTTGTCTGACTCTCTCTAAAACCAACAGATACAGTTTGAGGGAAATGTCAAGAAGTAAAACCCTACCTATTTTAAATATACTCTTCAATAGATTCAAATGCAGAATTCACACAATTTTTTTAAATGGTGAGACAACATTTAACTCAGTTTTGCTTCTCATAATCTATTTTTTCCATCTATTTAGAGATTCCTTTAATGCAGTTTAAACTTGGCAACTTCATACAGTAGTTCTAGAAGGTCAGGTACTCGGATGTACAAAGAACTTCGAAAATACCTATTTGTCCCTGGATTTTAGAGAGTGTAAAATACTGAAGATGCTATTTGCTCTTATCAAGATAAAAGTCCTGCTGGAGGCGAATCTAGGAATCTTAAATGGAGAGTGGATTTCAACACTAATTTTTCAGCTAATTTCTTTAAAGCTGTAATAAGAACTAAATTTCAATGACCTTCACTCTTTTAGCTACCTCAATTTTATGTAACAAAAAGGTACCAATACAGTTTTCAAAAAAAAAAGTATAAGTAACATAGAATGCATAGTGGATTCCAGTCATGGACTTTCCTCACCATTTCAAGAATATTCTCCCTCCAAAAATTATTATGAAGGAAATATGCGTGAGAATACTGGCAAGGTAAGAAAAAAAGAGTTTGAGCCAAGAAAAAAGTAAAAGAAACTGGCAGCATCCAAAGATTATATATTTAATATCTAATTATCTAATTTCTCTCTTTGTTTGAATACTTTTTTTCTTCTAAGCAATGTTTCTCCAGCTGCTGTTGATGTTGGATTAATGGAGACAAGTTACCAATAGGACAGTCCAGGTCATTGAGATAAACTAAACTTAGAAGTAAGGAGCAGCTCTCAAGATTACAAAACCTGCATTATGTCTTGTGTTTCAGGGAGTTTCCCACTACCTTGATAGTCCTTTATATGAAGTCCAGCATTTAGGGAAATATGCAGCATTGACTGCAATAATCAGGGGTATAATGGATGCAGGTGGTACTATCAACATCCTTGTTTAAATATGGAATTGGTCCTCTTTTTTAAAATGTATTTTGTTGTTACAGTGTCTCACTGCACAGCTCAGACTCATGATGATCCTCCTGCTTTCAGTCTTCCCCATGCTGGGATTACAGGAGAACATCAACAGCCCCAGACTCTAAGGCTAGCCCGTCCTGCTCTGGGGGCGGGGCTGGTGTGGCATATTGAGCTGGGGATCAAAGGACTCCAGAGCTCACCTAAGCAAGCTCTTTAGTCCAATGATCTATCTTTCTGGCCCCTTTGTCTTCTTTGAATAAGAACTAAATATACAAATTAAATAAGATGCCTTGATAATTCAGTTTTTGTATTTTTCATTCATGTAATAATTTGCATGTTTATCTGTCCTCTTTTTAGATTCATTTAATTCTGGGTTTCCAGTAATATCCTCATGCTGTTATGGACTGGAATTGCAGTATGCTATGAAAATCAATGAAGACAAGACCTACTTCCACTCCTGAATCTGCTACCTAACAGCTACCAAACTCAACTTGAGAAACTGTTGCAGCAGCTTCACAAATACAGATGACTCAGCTCCGTCGGTGACGCAAGTGAGACTGTGCTGAGGATCAAATCAGACTATCTACGGAAAAACATTCAGAACTTCCGGCTGTTGGGCTGACATTCTAGGTCGCATGTGTTACATCTTCAATACTCAAAGTACACTAAAACTTGAAGAAGGAAAAGCTTAATTCATCAGGACAATGTGAATAAAACTGGACATGAAAAGAAGTGAGAAGAAAAATTTTGTGTGGTCGTAAGTTGCTTGATGTTTGGTTACTGACTTAGGAAGAAAGAGACGAAACCTGAATTCTTTGTGAGGCAGTGCCCCAAGTCAAGCGAGTCAGACGAAGCCCTGGCAACTAAGAAGGACTGGACAATTGGACACATGGCTAAGAAAAGGAGAAAAAATGACTGGATCCAGCTACATCAAACAGCCCCTGTCTACCTCCTTCAGGCAAGGGAAGCCACCTTCAAGTCTCCAGGATCAAGGGCAACTCGCGCATCCATAGAACACCTACCACAGTGAAAGCAGGGATGGAAGTTGTTTACCTTTAAAACAATAAATAAAATGCATAGCTCCTTCTCTGCATGCCTAGTAAAAAGCAGGCACACAGTTTTTGGTCCAACCCAGAAGAAAGAAAGGAAACTTGGTCTCTGAAAGAACTTTGGCCATGTCCAGAAGACATGACAGGGAAATAATGGTATTTGGGGGTTCTCACACATTGCCCAGATCACACACAGGCAAGCCTCATACAAGGAATGTGACTAGCTCTTCAGGTAATTTCAAGAGTCGGTTATGCCTTGCCTTCCTAATGCAATGAAACAGAAAAGAATAGAAAGCATTTCAGAAGAAAGGAAGCTATTAGAACAAAAGAAGATCCAGAAATTAAGTGCGATGCAAGAAGCACACATTTAATGTAGAGGAAAGTATTATTAATAACTTCAGAGAAATACATTCTCCCTCCACAGATAAGAGTTCCTCTATAATAACAGTATAAATGCCTAAGGAAATTAAACAGAATATTGAAAACATTTAGAAAAAAAAAAAAAAAACTTCAGAAAATTTAAAGACAGGCATACAAATAACCATGCAAATAAAAAACAGTACATTTATTAAGTATAGTGTTTCAAAAGCCATAAATAAATGAGAAAATAATGACTATATATTGTTATTTAGAGATTTTTGTCACTTGTTATTTACTTAAGCCCAATATGTGATATACTCTCAGAGATCAACAGAGAAAGAAGGAGACAAATACAGAGCAGGAGGATGAGGTAAGAACATTCCAGTTCCCCCCTTGCATTTGTAATTCATAAGACAAGCCTAAAAATAGGAAAAGTCCCCCAATAGTTCATATTATAAAATAAAATGGAGACACATGCGGGAAGAAGCAGGAACAAGAGCTGTAAGAGCTTGCCCCTGTGAGCTCAAAACAGCAGTGGGCTGCTTGTTTCAATCTTCGCCTTTTGAACTATGCATATGCATTACTTTGATAAAAATTGAAATTCAGTCTAAAAATAAAACAAGGCCAATTGAAATGTAAGCCATTACTAATTCACAATCCACTGCAGTATGAGGACCTTTCCCTTATACACAAGATAGTGGCTTATTCAACAAAAATTATTGTAAATTTCCTCCATGCTAAGATTTATTCTAAATAATATGAAAAATAAATATCTAAATAATATGCAAAATATGTGATGCTGATACTATCTACTTTAACTCTTTTCAAAATAACTTACTAGTATGACTGAGCATGGGAGAAACGGGATGTGCATATGCACCGGCTTTAGCAATCTCTTTGTGATAACCACGTCCCACCTTCTACTTTTCCATAGCTTCTTTTCATCTAGCCAATGACACTTAAGGCTGTTAGTATCCTTAGCTTGCGACACGGTGCACTAAGGGTTAAGCCGTGGTGCACTGTGATAAAAACTAAAACATGAAAGAATAAAATCTGAAAGGTATTAATAGATACAGCAAAATGGAAGGAAACTGAACATATTTCTGATTAAGGAATAAACAATGAAGTCGAGAGAAGGGAGAAAAGATAGAAAAAGAGGAAGGAAGAAAAAGACAAGTATATATACAGGAGAGCTGATATGATTGTACCAGTAATTTCATCAGGTTTTTTTTTCCTTGTTAAAAAAAACTTTATTCATAAACACAAAATTCATGAATTGTTTTTCTTTTCAGAAGACAAAAGACTAGAATTATTTTGTGTATAGCTCATTTTAGGTTTCAATCTTGATTACTGATATTTATATTGTACTACTATTTGTACTATGTACACTTACATTAAAACAGTACTACTTTTATA
>NW_004524633.1:10091817-10099144 GCF_000260255.1 Octodon degus
AAGCAGCCCAGTTTTTTTTTTTTTTTTTTTTTTTAAAGATATTGGTTAATGTTTAAAATTTTCACTTTGGCTCACTTCATATACTCATGTGTGTAAACTGAGCAACTATATCAAAGACAGCAATGTGCAATACAGAAATTGTAGTTGAATACCTTTCATCCTGATCTTCTAAATGTCTACCATTTCCAATGTCTAATCAATTATGATTATGTTCTCTGAATAAAAACTTAAAAAGTAAAAAGGACTATAAAAGCGCTAAGGGTTATTGAAAACACTAATGTTCAAGTACTTGCCCAATCTTGTCTGTTAATCTGAGCAACAGATGTGAAGATAAAATATGTAATATAACAACCATTGTTAATTTGCTATTCTTGATTTGAAAATCTGTTCCATATTGTTACTCTGTTTTTGCTATCGGTTTCCACTTTTGATTTTTACTATTTAAAATAAAATGAAATTAAATTAAAAAGAAAATAAAGTTCACACTTTCAGAGCTTGTTGGGAACTTTCTGTCTTCTGTACTTAATTAACTCTCTCAGTAGCAAGCATTCGCCTGGGAACTCAGTCCTGCTGTAATTTCACTTTATTTCCCATGTTCGAAATTTTTGTCTCATCTTTCACTGGGTGGCTTCCTGTTTTCCATTCTATAAGCTAATTCAAACTGTGTCTCTATGAACCATTCCAAAAACATTTCCAAAACTCTGAAACTGAATTACCTGACCTTCTCTTATATTTTCTTGACAATGTTCTCTCCCACCTTCCCACCTACACACCAAATAATGCCTCACGTTTTTAGGAGAGTGATGAATTGTAACATTCATCACTGTACCCCAAGATTTACTGGATACTAAAATGACAACTTGATATACAATAATAAACTTAGATACTAATAGTGGCAAAAACAAAAATAACTCACAAATTCCTGATTCTATATTGACATTGAGAAATAATACGAGAAATGGGAGTTTCCCATCCTTTGAAAATTGGATGAGCAAAGATAAGTATTATATGGATTGTTTTGGCTTGAAAAAAGTTTTGATCAGGAACATTATGTAATTAAAAGAGGGTGAAGTGCCCAGTGCAGTGTATGTGAAGGGTTTATAGAAGGGCAATTGAAAGCAGCGGCCGTATTCTGAGGATACAAAGCTCAGATTTACTAGTGCTCCAAATGGAAGATTTCATTCCAGAGCCTCGACGAATGACCTCAGAGGCAGGGTTTGGTATTGAAAGAAGCATGCAGAAGATGACATGGAGTAAATGCTGAGGACGAATCCGGAAAAGACAACTAAAAAAACCCACTAAAACAGTGACAGGGTCACGGGAGAATAAGAGACAAATATTGTGGAAAATCTACAGATAATAAGCTCATGGACAGTTACGGAAAACACAAACCTGGGAAAGAGGAGAGGAACAGTGGGGCGAGGGTTGTAGTCGCAATGTGTAAAGACTGTAACTCCATGCAAGAGAATGGTGTGCATCTGATAGCCTCACCCTTAGCAGGAAGGAGAAAGTGAAGCCCTCAACTGAGATTTAGGAGTGAAAGAAAAGTTCGAAGCTTAGTACATCACAGTGGAAAAAAAAAAAT
This sequence comes from Octodon degus, assembly GCF_000260255.1. NCBI lineage: Eukaryota > Metazoa > Chordata > Mammalia > Rodentia > Octodontidae > Octodon > Octodon degus. The sequence goes on from NW_004524633.1 coordinate 10,093,403, forward strand.
CTGGCCTGCAGTTTATATTCATGATGTGAATTATTCAACAATTTTTAAATACACACCTGAGTTGAAACCATTCAGATCTCACTTGGAATAATAAGTCAGGCACATTAGCCTCTCATGCATTAGAGTTTTAATGCTGCGTAAGATTTTCTTGGGAGGGCCTCTGAGTAGTATTGTCCTATAAGAAAGTAATCTGTGACATTGCTATTATCTGGCTCATCCAACATGTATAAAAAGTAAAAGTTATAAGACAATATGACTTAAAATGTAGACCTGTAAATAAAATCCTAATTTTCACAAAAAAAAAATTCTGTCTTTGTTCAGCATTTATAAATTCAAGCTAAAGCCAGTCTATAAACATTGGATCATACCAAAACTTTTTGAACTTCCAATTTTAATATGAAACCCATGAACATTGGCAAGCCCCTTTTCTTCTAATTTAACTTGGATCATGGTAAAACCAGCCTCACAATAATACTCGTCATTTATTTTTTTATCTCAGATGGGTCCAGTTCCTTTGCTCTATTATCTGACATAGGACATTCCACACAGGGTCCTTGTGGTACAGCAGCCAGCCTACAATTCAAGTTTCTTTAATTATAGTTAAACTCTTTTACAGACAAAATAACATGGCTATTGATCTCAAAGCGTCTGAATCCTGTTGTCTGTTTGCTTTTCTAGGTGCATGAAATTAGCAGCCATGGCCATTATTTCCTTCAAACACTAGCACGTTCGTGTTTCACTGCGGCACATACAGCAGCGGTTCAATAAATGCTGACTGATTAACTCCGAGCGTGCTGCACAGTGTTTGGATACCTTTAAAACTCTAAGTGGATTCAGATACTCAAATAGAGAAACAGCAAAAACAAAGCAGAATTTTCAAATTCCACTTATTTCAGCAAGAGCGTGCCTTAAACAAAGATGAATTTAGGAAAATGCCAACAAGTGAAAATAAAGAATAATTCACAAGTTCATTTCAAGGGGAGAATCCTTCGAGGCATAAATATCCAAGAAAATGCGAACGGCAGTCTATTTCATATCAGTAAGGGGTGGGGGGTGACTACAGGCTTCCTATTCCAAATCTGCACGATGCACTGGGCCTATTTCCTGGTAGGAGCTTTCCTTTGGTGTTAAACTCATGTTGAATCCTTGTAGTTCTTATGAATCCTACACTGGAAGCAACATCTTCACATGCTCATTGGATTTGACATATTGAAAGCAATAGTTGTTTAAATTATGTCAAAGACTCCAGTCATACAAAAACTAGTGAGAATCATAATCATTTGTTAATCATTAAGGGCACTTCACTGTTGAAATGCTTTTGCACACTATAGGCAATGTCTGTAAAATATAAGTCTTCCCTCCAAAAATAAAACTAATGTAAAATTAAACTTCAAATTATTAAAACTGCATAATGATAAATTTATGAATATGTGAGATAGCTATTACACTGTAATAAATTGATCAAGTTGTGAGAAATTCTACATAATCACATCTGAAAAATGAAATGACAAGAATTACTTATGTCTTTTCCCAAGAGCAAAATCAAATCAGTTAGTTTTAGAAGCTAGTAGCAAAGACAAACAAAACTCCTTTCACAGGACTTGCTCAGTTGGATAAAATGGGCATAATTATGTCTTACTTCAAATATCTTAATGAGCAATGATTCAAACAAGTCATGCAACATGTATTTAAGAATTTAAGAAAGCCTGCCACACAGTCTATTATTAATTTTTAGAGAAACTCCTAAATAGGAACATAAACATTTTCACCCACATGGATATAATTTGAGGCTTATCTTTCCTGCTTTCTAGCTATATAGTCTAAGAACACTTTTAATAGTAACAATGATAGTATCAAAATAGGAACTGACCATTTCAAAAAACATAGAAAATGAATACTATTCTTATTTTACAGATGCTGAACTCAAGGAAGACAAAAGTTCCAGCAACCAAGATTACTTAACCTATAAATGACAGAAGCAGAATTTGAATTCAGGTAGTGGATCTACACCACCCAAAGGCTCACCTTCTAGATCACACTGAGCTAATCTCTGAATCTTTCTATTTCAGAAGAATACTAATCCCTCTTCATAACCAAAAACATAAACAAAAGCAACATGAGTCATGATAATTTGGAAAGTATCAACATGAAAATATTCAGAATAATGCAAAATATGATGATATATTCAATATCCCTTGAGCATGCTTCACTGTACCTTTGAAGTTATAAAAACTGTAAGTCTCTCAAATAAAATGTTTGTATGATGAGGTTAGTGCATTAGGTCAATTAGCTCATTTAACCTTGATTGGGTTGTTATATGAGAAAGAAGGTATCACTAGGGTAAGTAATTTGCCCAGGGTTACACCACAGAAAAATGCCCCTATTGATATTTAAATGTGAGTAAGCTAATAAGATAGAATAAGGGCCAGGGAGATGGCTCAGTAGAATAAGTGCTTGCCTGGCAAGTGCAGGGGCCTGAGTTCAATCCTCAGGTCCACAAAAAAAAAAGGACTGAAGTCCACACACCTGCTTATTATAATTTTTACAGTTTCTAGGGGGAAGAGGAGTATTGTATTCATATCCTAGGTTTTCCATGTGATAGTTTTGAGAATGCATGGTCAAATAAACTCAATTACATATATAGATATAGATATAGATATAGATCTATAGATCTATAGATCTATAGATCTATATCTATATCTATATATACATTTATATGGTTTCTAGAAAAAGGTAACTATAAAGTACTGCATAGGAAAGAAGTACCTTATCTCTTTGAACCCACTAAGAATTCTATTTATTTTACACCAGTGGCTTCCCAGACTATTCAGAAAATTAGGGCATCTGATGGACTTGTTTACTCATTAATTGGTAGACAACTTGTACCATGTCACCATCTTTGGAACTGCATTATGTTTTATAAAATAATTTGCTCTAACCACCAGGGTTTCTCATGTTTGAAATAAGAATATCTTAGCTTGTGAGAAGGAAATTAGAAAGAAAAATAGGTGAAACGCATTAGCTGAGAAATTGTATCAGAAATGTTGTAAAAGGAAAAGGGGGGAAAAGCTTTATTACAAATTATATGTATTCATTCCAATCTCATCTGGAAAGATGTTGCTAATTAAATTTGGTTTAAGTGTGTGAGAATTCTATAGGTGGTAGGGTAATTGCTTTTATCATTTCATAAAATATAGCTCAGCTACAAAAACATTTAATCCTCCATATTCAGGCCATTTATCACTAGTTTCAAATTGGGCTCCAGGCTCTTACCCCAGCTAGTCATTAATCTACTAGATATGTCCCACACAATAGTGCATTATGAGACCTTAAAAGAAACATTTGTCTTGGGTGAGCGAATGTTTAAGTTTTCTTTTCCCATTCTTTGCATGCTACAACCTAGTGTTACTAATAAGTTTCTCTGACCTACAGACTGGTCTTCATTCTGCACTTCTTGCCAAACCTTCGGCTACTTTCCTACTAGCAAAGCTGGCTTTTTCCCATCCTGCCAGTACTATTATGGTCACCCCAAAGGTACACAAACAGGAAGGATCTCCAAACTCCAGACACAAGTCCAAGGGCCTCGTGCACAAACAAGTTCATCCAAGGAGAAGCATGTTGCAAAATAATGTCTAAGTTTTCTGTTTCCCTGAGCAGATTGGACATAATAAGATAGACCCTCCTCTGACACTCTGACCTACTATCAGGGTTTCACTGAATTGTGTCAAATCTGCAGATTTTGAAAGTCCACTGTTCCTATTGTCCTTGAAGTGGTGCAGACCTCTGAAATCTTGTCACCCAGGGACAAGGTCATGAGTGCAGGAGGGGAATGGCAGTTTGAATCAGGGAATGCAGAACCTAGGGATAAATATACCAGTATACACAAGTCCAAAATTGTAACATCTACCTTGATACTGTGAAGCAGAAACATTGAACTCAAAGGGTCAGTGCCCTCCAAGCATGATTTTGAATGATTTATGAACAAGAAATATCTACAAAGAGAAACCCTTTTGGTGACTGGAGTCAAGCTGGCTAAGAAGGAACTACCCTGCTTTTTCAAAAGGGTGCCCTTCAGAGTCATATTAGAATTCCTAAAGAGTTATTCCCACCCAGACCTACTTAATCCAGCATGTATTATACAGCCCTCACTTACTGAATCCAGATAAAAGAAACACATTGTAAGAACAGCAAGTAGTCAAAGAACTACTCCAGGGTTTCAATCAAGGCCTAGTGTCGGTTTCCCATCTGGCACACACACAAACAAAGAGATAAAGAGGCATTCAGGAGAGAGAGTGGGAAGCAGCAACTACTGGGGAGAACCACAAACCACTCGCATGGTAGGGATCTCTGGAAAGAGAAGTTAAAAGGAGAGAGAGTGCCAAAACAGAACTACATCATGCTAACCAAGTAGCACATGGCTACTGCTGATCCATGAAGAAAGGGGCAGAAACGAAAACAGAGCGTTGACCTGCAACACTCACTACTGTGCTATCCTGAGTGAGCCTGGTGCTCTGTGCTGAACCAATTTATTACAACGAGTAGGGGTAAAGCCTATTGGAGAAGATGCCACAGCAGCACATTCCCAACAGCATTTCATCTGCTCCCAAGCTGTAAGAAAATAAACACCCCATTTGTGGTACAAAAGGAGAAATTACATCCATTCACGGCCAGGGGAAAATCTCTGGAATATTATGCTGAATTGAGGAAATCAGGGGATATATTTTTCTGTAAGATCTGCTTTATCAAAGCCATTTATTTTCTCAGCCTCTTCTTAGTTCCTTTCCTATACCATTAACTGGCTGAACGGATGTGTATGCAATAATCAGCATTGCCACATAGAATTTGAAAGTGGAATCCCTCTGTTTACAAAGCAGGGGTTGGGGGTCATTTTCAAGGGTATTTAGGAATTCTCATGCAGCACCAAGCTACTAATGAGGGAAGATCCTGTGGTGTGTACCTAAGATCACTCCTTCAGAGGTTGCAGATGGGCATACACAAGAGTGACCCCAACTCTCTGACATTGTCCTGTTCACAGCAAGGGGAGTCCATGACAGTGCTGAACTGCCGCGTGAGTCTGGTCATACATCGATTGATTTTTTTTTTTTTTTTTTTTTTGCCACTAAACTATCTTAAGTGAACTGAACTCTTCTCTCAAATCACACACAAAGAAAGGAACGTGGACAGAGGCCTCAATAGAAAAGGGAACAGCAAAAGTAGGTGTCAGGCAGGTAGCTTGAGTACGAGGACAGAAACAGAGAAAGTAAGGCCAGGCAGTTTTAGACGAGGACAGTATAAAATGAAAGGAGGTATAAAAAGGTAAGAAGCTGAACGGAAAGTGGGAGAACAGAGTACTGGAGTGAGTATATGTCTGGATTGTACAACAGCACTCACACAAAATATACCTGTTATATCTGGCTACCAGGCCAGGGAAGCCAGAGACCAAATCCTGCTATGTGCTTTAATAAAAGGCAAAGTAGTCCTGCACAGTTGAGCACACACAGTCTGGAATCCAGGGAAAGCTACAGATCCTGCGCTCCATTATCTCTGATACTTGAAATCACCCCAGACACTTCTTACGCAAAGCACTGGCTTCTTTGAAGGTCTTTTTTGTACTGTTTAAGAGACATAACATCTATAAAAATCTAAGTCTTTCAACTTATTACCACTTTTCTAATTGTAATTCTCAACCAAAACTCCTTGTCTCAACTCTCTCTCTCTCTCTCTCTCTCTCTCTCTCTCTCT
>NW_004524633.1:10099244-10100637 GCF_000260255.1 Octodon degus
GTCTCTATACACAGTTCAGGCTGGCCTTGTGCTCACTTTGTAGCACTAGCTGGCCTCAAACTCACAATGATCCTCCTGCCTCAGCCTCACGAGTGCTGAGATTACAGGCGCGTGCTACCACGCCTGGCTTCAAATTTCTCATTTATCTAACAATGCCATTATTATTTTTTCATTCCCACATCATATATAAGTCTGGTGTGAATTAATTTGCGAGATTGAGCATTGAAATTAGGAAGAGAAATGACACAGCAGTGGCTGTCATAGCAGAAGAAAAGACTGCACGGGCAAGTTAAAGCCCATAAGGTAGATACAACTGTTGTCTTTGAATCATGCACAATCTTTCACTTCATCCCGTGTCTTTCAGGAAAGAGCCACTGGGGACATAAATTGTGATTATATTCAAGATGTCAGGGCAACAGACTCTACCATGATGGGTGGGAACGAAGGTTTTCTTTGTACTGAGGAGGACCTGTGGAGAGGAAGGCCGCAGAAGAACTCTATTGCTAAATTTTATGATAACTATTTTTTAATCTTAAGCATGCCCATAACCTTGTCCTCTTAGACAAAGAAATAAAGAGATGAGAAATAACTGAATCTGGGGCAATGGAGCTGAAAGAGAAGGGGGAGTGGGAGGAAAGGCGTGCCAAGCGTCCACCTAAGCAAACGTGCCTGAGCTGGGGCTGCAGGAAGGTCCGCAGTGTCAATATGAGGCCGGAGTCCATGGAAACCCAAACACCTGCTTACCAGCCTCCACTCCCACAGATGCCCAATGAGAACAAAACAAATTAGACCAACAGTTTTAAAATGCATCCAGTAGCTATTTAGTCAGGGAGAGAAGACAAGTGGCTATTTCAAAAGCTGATGTACCAGGTCAGAATATTCAATAAATGATAAAAATTAATGAGGCAGTAAGTGATCCGGCTGCAGATCTGATCAATCTAGCAACTACATTTGGCGTAGCCTAAGTAGGACAAATGAGTAATGACATTTTATGGCTAGGTGGCTAGGGCTTATATGACTGTAAATGTTATTAATGATTTTAATCCATCTTTAAAAATGACCCAAGTCCATTAAAAATTTAAACAATATCCTACCAACAGGCTTATTCTCTAAACTCTTGGAAAATAAAGCTGACCATAAATCACACTCATAAATATGTTACTAAATATACTACTAATTATTTCTACTCAATTGTATTGGTCAGTATTGGTCAGTATATTTCTAGTAAATTTAACAAGAAGCTTTATTTTTCTTTAATAAAATAGGAAACAAGACATAAGAATCATTTTATTGCAGCTTTTCTAATTGTAACTCTCAACCAAAGCCCTTTGTCTGATCTCTCTCTCTCTCTCTCTCTCTCTCTCTCTCTCTCTCTCTCTCTCTCTCTCTCTCT
>NW_004524633.1:10101316-10112277 GCF_000260255.1 Octodon degus
AAAGACTTTTGGTAAGGGATGGTTACCATTGAGGGTTGCATATTTGAAGACTCTTTCAATGAGATTATTTTCTGTTCAATCATCTGTAAGGGAATTTTTTTTTTTAATTTTAGAGCAGAGTCTACAGGGTCTATAGGGCCTAACTATGTAGATTGGACTCATAGTGACCTTCCTGTGTTCTGTTTCACAAGCGCTGGGATTACAGGCACGCACCACCACACCCAGTCTCAATCAATGTGTCATTGTGCCTCAGGGGTGGGGGTTGGGGGGAGGGGAGTTGACACTGCTGGCCAGGGATGAAAACTGGGCCACTGCATCTGCCTAAGCAGATGCTTTTATCCACTGAGCTATTTGGCTGGCCCTGTAAGGGAAATCTTGTTACGATATTCATAGCAATAATCTTACTTTGAGGAAACTATTGGTCATAATCATGAAATGATGCAAACTATTTTTCATATTTGATACTTATCACTTTGAACAGTATTCTGGCTCTTGTAATTTGTCACTGGCAAAATGATAAAGTATTAAAATTACAAAGTATTTGTTATAAAATAGTTGCTATAAAACATCGCTCTGCAAAGATCTCTAATCCCTACTAATTTTCGTATACGCCTAAGGACTTGGCCCTCTATTTTTGTCACTCTATATTTTCTCTTTCAGAGAGTGCTCAACCCATAAATAGATTAATGGAGCCTAAATGTAGTGACGACTCTCCAAAACTACATCTTCAGGCCATATATATAATTAATGACATTATGATATTCATAGAGACCATATATTCAGTGTGCTCCACTGAGCTATCTTTCACTAAACCACTCTTGTAAGTGTCATATTTTCTACCTTTGCAATGTTGTTTTGTAATACAAGGCAAAAGCTGAGTGCCATCATGCATGTCTTAGTGTTATTTATTCCTTTCCCTGCTTCTGTATGGAATACAAATTCCTTAGTGAGGGAAGTCATAGGTACTGGCCAGATGGACTCCTGTAATGACCTCCTCAATGATTTCTCTACCTCCATCTTTTCATCTTGAAATTTGTCCACTAATCACCCTTTAGAGTTAGCTTGCCAGTCACAAATTTCCTAATACTCTCTGAGATTATGTAATGGATTTCGGATTTCAGATCACACCTTTTGTTGTCATTTGATGCAATCTGAGCCCTTCCCACGTGCTTGTCCTTTAGCTTCTGTTCCCTCCCATCAGCCACAAACACACATTGTGTTCAAGCCATGCAGAGCACATTTACTTCCTATAAAGGACAATGTTCATGATTCTCACCTTGGCCGCTGCGTCTAGAAGGTTCGCACTTCTCACCACTTTCACCTTCCATCTCTCGGCAGGTTTCTCTACCGTGTATTCTCTTAAAAGCTTACGTCACTTGAACCAAGCGGCACTTCTCTATTCTTACACTGATATTTCTGTATGTATTTAATCTACTAGATTGGAAGTTATTGAAGAACAAAAATCAACTATCGAACTTTAAATTTCAAACCTAAGCAATCACATGTGTCTATGTAATGTCTGTAAATTAACACAAGACTGTACTGTTAAATATATAATATACATATGCTATATTACATCTATATTATATATCTGATATACAGTATAGATATAGTATATAACATAATACTATATCTGTATCTCACTACACAGATTGGACTCTTAGTGATCCTCCTGTTTTCAGCCTCCCAAGCACTGGGATTCTAGGCACGTGCGCCATGCCCAGTCTCAATCACTGTCTCAGTGCTGCCTGGGGGTGGTGCTGACACAGCACTTTGGAGATCAAATCCTGGTTCCTGCATCTGCTTAAGCAGGTGCTTTAGTTGGCTGAGCTATCTGGCTGGCCCTTAGAGTTATAGTTCATATTATACCTTAAAACTATGTGTTCTGATGTCTTCAGCACTGCACAGTGACAAAAGCAACATGGTTCTGGCACAAAAACAGATATGTAGACCAAGAAGAGAAAAGAAGACACAGAGATAAACTTATGCAAGTGCAGGCATCTGACTTTTGAAAATGGTGTCAGATACATACAATGGAAAAGAGCCTATTGGGAATAATGGGTAATGATATGTAAAATTTGAAACTTGACTCTTATTTCTTGCTCTGTACTAAAGTCAAACCAAGATGAATTAAACATTTAGGTGTAAGAATACACACTCTGAAACTGCTAGAAGAAAGATAGGGGAAACCCTGAAACCATAGCAGAGGCAAAAACATTCTGAATAGGATCCCAGTAATGCAGGAAATAATATTAACAAACAAGCATGGGAGCTCAAGACGGTAGTAAAGGCTACAGTGCAGCAAAAGAAACAACCAAGAGAAGCAATGATAGAAGAAATGGGAGAGTTCTTTTGCTTGTTACATTGCTGACTAAGGTTCACTATGTAAAATATATAAATAACTACAAAGATTTTAAAAACCAAATAATCTAAATCAATAAAGGAACAAATCAATAAAAGGGCAATAAATAAATGAAAAAAATGTATGAAGAGCAAACCAGGGCCGGATTGATAGCTCAGGGGACTAAAGCACCTGCTTAGGCACAGCACAGCAGCCCAGGTTCAATCCCTAGGCCTGCCGAGTCAGCCCCACCCCTGGAGTATGTTGAGACCACAGTTGAGACTGGGCATGTTGGCACATGCCTGTAATCCCAGTGCTTGGGGGCTGAAAACAGGAGAATAGCTACGAGTCTCATCTATGTAGTGAGATTCAGTACACCCTGTAGAACCTGTATTCCCTATGAAAAAAAAAAAGCAAACCAAAACTACATTGAGATTCCAACTATCGCTAATCAGAATGGTAATCATGAAGAATACAACGTATATGAAATGAGACTGTGTTAAGAATTAAATGCAAACTAGCACACAACTGGTTTGTTTTGTTTATCTAAAGTATCTACGATAACTTTTTGTCCCAGAAACAGAAAGCTAACATTAATATTACCAGTATGTATACTACCAGTATAGGTGGTTGGAGTGTTATATTTGTTATTTTATTTATTTATTGCTACAGGGCCTTGCTACACAGCTCAGACTCATAGTGATCCTCATGTTTCAGTGTTCCCAGCACTGGGGTTACAGGCATGCCCCACCGTGCCTGGTTTACACGGCAGGCTCAGTGCCTGGAACCTGCACAGCTTGTGGCATCAAGGATCGAACCAGGGTCCTTGGGCTTTCAGGCACGCGCTTAGACTGCTGGACTGTCTCCACACCCTTTACGTGTGACGTTTGAAGTATTCTCTTAACAATATAGGTAATATTATGTCACCTACAACTTTACTAAATAAGTTTATCTCACCATGAAAATTACTACAAGACTCCCAATATTACATCAGGAAGCACTTCTCCCCCAGGAGACTCGTTGGTGGCCCCGGGCCTCATTTCCTTCTTTCTCCTCCTCTTGGATTATACAGTAGCGCCCTTGGCTGGAATTGAACTAACACTTCCTGCCAGGCATGACTACAGTCCTTTCTCCATCATTTCAATCACCTACAACATGATGAACTCTGTAAGCAGTAGCAAGCCTGCCTCAATGGACCTGAGATTTAGTAGGGCATCAAGCACGCTTCTCCTGTTTTAGGACTATGTGAACAGATGAAAGGATGCGGGCTGCCACTTGGAGCTCTGTTAACTCTTTCCACAGTAGGCAGCCTTTGGTTGGTATTATGGAAGGTCGTGTGCATCGGTCACAACCCCTTCTTAGGGAAGCCCAGAGGTCATAAACATTAAATAAGAGATGCAAATCCCATCACAAAATCAAAACAGCTATGCACATTATTTATTAAAAATCCTTCTCATCCTTTTTCAAAGCTAAAGCAGTCTATATAAAAATTCAGGGCCAGGGATATAGCTCAGTGGCATAAGTGTCTGCCTCACAAGCACAAGGTCCTAAGTTTGATCCCTGGTACTGCCAAAAAAATAATAAAGTTCATTATTACTATTAATTTTGGGGATTGTTGCTTATTCCCCATATACTCTCTGCATATGTTCCGTGTTGGAGGGATAAAAGTGTGCTTTTTCTGCAATGAAATGCAAATACTACAGAGGACTGCAGGAATTGCATTGGTACCAGCAATGTTGCTCTCAGATAGAGGTTTAGAGCTTGCTCCCAAGGTTGATCAAGAACAGTGAGCACACACACCAGAAACTTCCAAGGGACAACCTCCTTCGCATTGTCTGTCCAACCTAACTACTGGAGCAAATGAAATATCTTCAAACTCTTTCCTTAGTGTGCTAAAAAATCAAGCTATAAAGAATATGTGGGAATAGTCATGCATTTTTCACATGTGTGTAAGAGTTATTATCAGATATTATTTTGTTTTAATGAAGATGCTGACAAAATAACTACAGATCTGAAGAAAGCTAGACATTTTTATATTTTTAAGCTTCATCTATTATTTCACTGTACTTATGGACCAATTGGATTTAATCAATTAAACATCACTATAAGACTTTAGTGTACTTTTATTTGTTTTACTGTTTTTCTTTGTCATCCTCATCTCTAAGATGTTCAACGAAGTCCTAGAATGATATAATCTATGCTTTCTATCTATGAAAAATTATAGCAGGAAACATAAACACAGTTTTTATTGTCATACAGAGGCAATCAACATTTTTTTTTCTCTGATCACTGGAGCAGTCACCAATTACAACTCAAACGTAATATTCTAGAATAATTTTCCAAATTAAATTGATTGAAGTTTTGTTTTTAATGTCACTCACAAAATTACTAAGAACATTTCCTTTGCTTTGTGTGCTAGCTAGCTTTGTTTAATGATGTTTTAATGATTTGGCATTAGAGAATAAATTTTCTTCAGGATTAGGAATATCTCTGTATGTATTTGCAATTGCAGTACTAGTTAGGGGAACCATTAATTTGCCCTCTGAAATGTATCTACCCCAATTATGAGACTTCCTGGAGAAGAATAATTGTCAGTAGAGATCCATGTAACCCTTTGGATATATAATAAGTATGGAATAATATTGATAATACTGTAAAAATATGGATATTTTATAATCAAACGAACTTATTCACATGTTGCAAAACATAAATTGCACACTTTTATGTCAGAATTAAGTATATACACATTCACTTTCATTTATTTAAGTAGAAACCTAAGATAATTTTTATTGAGAAAAGTTGGAATTGCGCTACAGTTTCATAAATGGACCCTTGCATTTCTTATGCTTGTTTATTGGTTCCTGCTCATTATTTCCTCACAGCGCTATTTGGAGCCATCTCTAAAACCCCAGAGGACCCTATAAATCCCATCAGTGTTAATGGACTCCATGTTTAATGTCATGGAAGAAAAACCAGTTATCAAGTTAGTTCGATGCTCTCACAATCATGCTAGCCATCTCAAAGATATTTCTAGAAAGTTCAGGGAGACAGCTCGGTAGTGTATGTGCCTGTCTGGCAAGAGGAAGGTCCTGAGTACAATCCCTGGTACAAAGAAAAAATTCTGGAGCTGGACATGGTGATGCAGAGCTGGAGTCCCAGCACTCAGGAAGCCGAGTCAGGAGAATCACAGTGATCCAAGACCAGCTTGGGCAATTAAGTGGACTCAAGGCCAGCCTGAGCTGCATAGCAAGACCCTGTCTCAAAAAGAACACACAAAAAATGTTTTTCCTGTATTTTCCTGCAACTTACCCTTTGGGGAATTAGCCTCTTTTCCGAAGCTAACATGATCTTGTTCCTGTTCCTTCTTGCCTTCTCTCATCTCTCCTCACCTTTCAAAACCTTGAGTCTCTTATTGCCACAAAGTTCCAGGCTTGATGGAAGGATCAGTAGACATAAGAGTAAATAAGATTATCTCCAGTATGAAAAGCTTACACCCTTTGTCATACACATCTCTGTTCTGAACTCTGACCCTTACATTCTGAGTAGAGTGCTTTCAAAAGTTACTGATGACCTCTCACTTCACCTTTTCCAGTCTTCCCTTTTCTTGATCCTGTTTGAAACAAGCACTTCTTTTATGTCTGAGACACTGTGTTTTCCAAATAACAGTCTGCTTGCTGCTCTTCCTTCTTCTTTAACTCCTCAGGCAGTAGAGAATAAGATTTTAATTTCCTCATCCCTCGATCGTTCTCAGTGTCCTAGTAATCTGTTAATAACTGCTTAATATTAATGTCACCTCTCAGAAGTAAATATTGTATCCAAATTTCATTTCTATTCTCACTCTCAACATTATATCTCAAAGAACTTCTTGAAAAACTTGCCCTTGTCCAAAGTCCAATATGGCTACAATTGAGGTTCTCCTTTGACCACTCGCACCCTCTACTTCTCCTGGGGTCTCTAAAGAGCAATAAAAAGCATCTTTTCAATCAGCCTTGAAGTTGTTATCCTTGAGTCCACACCTACAAACCAATTGCATAACTACTTTTGTTGTGCTATTTTTCATTTCATCTTCTTATGCTAGCTTTCCATGACTTTACACTTAACATTAATGGAAAATAGTTCCAAGACATCTTCTTGCCTTTTCACTTTTCTCAGATTATTCATTTTATGGGATTAATCATTCTAAATCATCCAATGCAGTGACTCTTGTGCTCAGTCACCTTCCACATACCCAGCTACCGTCTGTATAGAATGATAATGAAACACCTTTGTGTGTTGCTCTAAGTATCCATGATTTGACTTCAGTTTACTTTTCTACTTCTATGCACATCTTTTTCTTCCAAAATTGTAGGAACAGTAGGCTATTTGCTCTTTTTATCCTATAAACGAGACATCACCAAAGATAGCCCCAAGCCCACTCTCTTCACAGGGTGCTAAAGCAAATCCTAAGCATGGCTTAAATTTAAATGTCCTTTCCCTGAAGAATCAGCTAGTAAGTGTACACTGTCACATCTGATACAATGATTTATTCATCAGAATAGTGACTCCCTCTCTACCCTCCCTCTAGGTCTTTGGTGTAAGACAAAAACTTCCTGTGAACTTCCTGAAGACGAAAAACACAATTTTTTTTTCTCCCTAAGAACTGACTATAGACATTACAAAATAGACTTCAATAAAAATGCATTGAATGCAATCTTTCCTAAAAATGACATGCCACTAGAATTCATAAATTAGTAAGGCATTTATTACTCTGTGACACACTTTTTCTACTTGCATAAATTGTATTTATACTTTGTTGGTAATATTCAGCGCAGAAGGACTCTTCTCAGTTACTGAGCCAGGCAGTTTTTTGAGAGGGTCTCTAACATTTTCAACAATTCTAAATTTCAAAATTTTATTTAAGCACTGACCTCTGCCTAGCTATAGTCAAACCAGGTAAATTAACCTTTCTTAGGTTTTGCAATATCATTTCTTAGGCTTATTAATTTTCTTTTTGGTTTGCTAAAATTAGAATTTTTGAAATTATGTGTTGATTTCCCTTAAGTAAAAAGAAAATTCTCATAGATGGAAAGACTTATATATCGACAAAGAAAGTGCAAACTGTAATGATTTTAGTTTTAAATTTTTGCAGTTTTGGAGGTTGAAGTCAGGGCCTCGTAAAACCAAGCAACTTTGCCACCTCTGAACCACATTCCTGAGTCCAACAGAAGGATTTTTCTGTTTGCAATTTATATAAATGCTCTAAGTTTTAGTGAAGCCATCCATTAAACAGGGTTAACCATAACAGTTTTCACAAAGATTTTGTGAAGATTAAGCAAAGTAATGCTTAAAGTGTTTGCAATGATTGTTGTTATACAACTAAGTAATTGTCATTTATTTTTAGTAATTAATATTGTTGCTTCCCATCTTCTACACAGAAAATTGTCTGTGGAAAAAAATTGCACTTTATACTGGTAAAACTGCCTTGTTTTTAAAAATGAATTTCAAACGCAGCTTGCAACAGTTTCTTTGCAATTTCTTCTGGTTTTATCATTTAGATAAAGGCCCATGTATGCATTGTGTTTAATTAATAC
This sequence comes from Octodon degus, assembly GCF_000260255.1. Classification (NCBI taxonomy): domain Eukaryota; kingdom Metazoa; phylum Chordata; class Mammalia; order Rodentia; family Octodontidae; genus Octodon; species Octodon degus. The sequence goes on from NW_004524633.1 coordinate 10,109,228, forward strand.
ATAAAAGGCATTAAAGTAGAATTTAAAAATAACCATGTAAATTCTTCACTAACTCTGCGAGTCCTCATAATTTCAAAGGTTTGTTATTAAAAAAGAGAAAATCACTGTGAAAACTCATGGGCATTTTAATACTTGAGATTTTATATTGCTTTTTTTTTTTAATGTATTTGGTACAGGCTCTCATTATGCAGCTTGAACTCATACTGATCCTCCTGCTTTCAGCCTCCCCAGCTCTGGGATCACAGGTGAGCATCACCACGCCCTGGGACTCTGGCTGGTTTAGCCCACCACGGAGGTGGGGCTGGCACGGCTTTGGTGCGGAGGATGGAACCACGGTCCATGTGTTTGCCTAAACTTGCCTATGCAGGCGCTTAGTCCGCTGAGCTATCTCACTGGCCCTTCATTGCCATTTTTGTTGCCTTAGCTTCAATACAGGTTAGGATCATCTATTACTTGATCAATGCTAATCCTATCTTTTATCAAAACACAGTCCTGATAAACATCATTCTCTCCTGCTGAGTAACTTTACCTGGCTTGCTTTCTTTCTTTTTTCTTTTTGCAGAACCAAGGATTGAACTCAGGCCCTTGCACTTGCCAGGCAAGCGCTTACTCTACTGAGCCATCTCTCCAGACCCTTTATCTGGCTTTCTACTGCTGACAAAACACATTCCAAAACTGCTGTCCTAGAACTTAACACCTTCAATAGAAGAAGTAGAATTTGTTATTCTAGTCTTGTAATGTTATTGTTTATCTTAGATCCAGTACACCAAGAACAAAGTTTCAATATTATATATCTTTTTTGAGGGAGTGTGTCAGGATTCAATTGCAGGGCCATTTGCTGGCTGCATAGGGGCTTGTGCCACGGAGCTATATTCCCAGCACCTCTTTCAAAATTATGTACCTTTAAGCCACTACATTTTATTCACTCTACAATGTCTTCCAGTCTCACACTGCTTGTCCTTTCCATGGTGATACCTATACTTCAAAAGATTGTTTAAAGAAAGTTCATGTCTTCGGCTGCATTTTCATTTGCCGTATTCATAAAGCCATTATATATAAATATATAATATTTATATATTCCCTTCACATGTAAATACGTATATACAGTAGAATGTATATTAAGAATCCAAATATACAGATATTGTATGATTTACTGTAGTATACATAATGCCTTTGAGATATATATCACAAGGATTACCCACCTTCTCTTTTTTTTTGGGGGGGGAGCTGGAGATTGAACTCAGGCCCTTGCGCTTGCCAGGCAAGCACTTATTCAACTGAGCCATCTCCCCAGCCCCTACCTACCTTCTCTTTAAGTTCTGGGAGACACACATCTCAGCACAGCATCAGGCATACTCAGTGGTTACAGCACTTTTCTTAAATGTACGTAAAAGATTGAATGGATTGATTTCTAGTCCATTGTAAAAGAAACACAAACACAAGCCAAGTTTTCTCTCTGGCTTCAATGTCAGAAGTCCCTTTCCAAAATGCATGTTTTAACTCCCAATTATTTTGACATTACAGAATTAGAGGACTAAAATGATGCGGGAGGCCCAACCAGGCTTCATGAGGCCACCGGTACTTGGGCAAATATCTTCTGTTTTAAAAGAGTCCACCCTTGCAGAGGACTCTGCGACATGTCCCATTCACGCTGTCCTTTCATATTTATTAATATTGGTTCTCAGTTCCTGCAGACAGTCTGGCGTTTATCTCTCAAGGTCACTGAACCATTACCTCCCTGCCCCGGGCCGTCTTCCTGTCTGAGAATATGAGACAACAGCAAATTTCTACAAAAGCTAAACATATGAGAATAAACATGGACTATTGCTGCTGGAAGCAGGCACCAGAACTGAAGATCATCTATTTACAAACATCTATATTCACCAGAATTTGTTAATGTTGATTTCTGAAAATCGTCTAGACACTGTTTGGTTTTGCTTTCTGTCTTTCTCATTCCTATGATTCTAGTGTACCTGAAGTTTGAGCAGTACAGTTTCTTCCCCCTCTCATCTTGGGCTTCAGTATAATCCCTTTTGGTTACCAAGATGACATAATTTTTTCTGTGGTTATAAACTGTCAGATTCTTCTTTACCTTCTGGGGCATCCACCTTTAAACTGAGCCTATTCCTGGTTGCTAGTACTTTGTTCACTTTGTCACTAATTACTTCACCTTCATGTCCCTTGCAAGAGTTGGCCTGTTTCTGTGAAAATCCTTGGAATACAGAGGTCGCATCCGTAAACAAGAGTGTGCTGTGTCTGTCCCTGTACTCAGAGCTGCCTGGCCACTGTTCACACTTCAGGTCTCAAGCTGATGCCGATGTTGACCCAAAAACTAAGTCTCAAGAGAGAGAAGGAACATAATCAAGATCTTGAAGGAATATCCAAAACTAATGTCAGAGGCTATACTTTGAAGCTTCTAACAAATTATGGAAACTGAAATAAGGTAGTGACCATTATTCCTGAAAACAAAATGCATCTGCTTACTTCAGTTTAAATTTGGACAAAGATAATAAATAAGCACATGTAAAACTAATGTAAGTACTACGAAATCTAAACATATACATGGACTACTGCAGCTAGATGCTGGCACCAGAACTGAAGATCATCAGTTCTGTAAGAACTCCATGTAGTGGTTACTGTGGCTGGAACGTATTATTCATGTGATAATATTCCGAGTGCTATTATACCATATATATTTTACAGATGAAGAAATGCAGTTGAAGGGAAATGTCAAAATGTTTTTCAGCACTGTTGAAGCTTTAATAACCAAAAATATAAAGGTCCTACACATTTTGAAATATATAATTGACAAGTTCATTTACATTTTCTTTAATGTGTTTAGTTTCATAAATTTAAACTATATTTTATTGCTTTAGTGAACGTTTAGCTTATCACAGGAAAGAAATATATTTTCCATGTCATGTCTGTAAATACAGCAGGTCAATTTTCTCTATATTGTAAGGTTGCAAAATCCTTCGTTCTGTTCAAATAGTTTCTAACAATTAACTAATGAGAAATCGATCAAACTGCCCTTAATGAAGGTCTTTTGC
>NW_004524633.1:10112497-10114387 GCF_000260255.1 Octodon degus
ACATGCCATGAAGAAAAAGAAGGAAGATATCAAAACATATGCATTGCTTTATCATACGGTATTATCCAAGAAAGACAGAGGAACACAAAATGAATGGGCATCGGGCAAATACAATTCAACAACTTGTTTGCAATTGAGAAGGGCAGATTAATATTGCGTGCAAATTTATGGATGGTAGAAGAAACCAGCCTAGTGGACTCTCAGAATATTAAGGGGTGGAAAGAGAATGGAGAAGCGATTACCAGTAAACACACAGAGACTATTCTGCGAGACTATCCTAAAATAAGTAAGCTTTCGATTCACACTTAGGAGTTCATTCCAAGGAAGCTATGTATTTGAGGCACAAAGATTGCAGAAAAAATAATTACACACACACACACATACACACACACACACACACACACACACACACACACCTTGAAATCAGCTCGATAACGCATTCTGTAGTTTTGCCAGGGATTCACACAAATTTATAATTATATTAAATCAAATTGTGATTTTTGTCGTTGTACTTTGGGTATTTTGCCTTTTTAACTTGTAATGGTCTCCTGATCCTTTTCATGATACAGTCTCTTACAGTTTAACATAAGTGGGGCCATTGGCTTAGATGTGAAAACTATTTAAGTGTTTTGGAAGAAAATTTACTTGAGTGTGGACTCTCAATCTCTATCTTTTCCTACCTTCATAAGTTCACAAAATACAACAGCAATAAGTTGGAAATCTAGTAATGGAGTCAGTTTTATTGAGCACTGGTATTAGTTTAATGAAACTGCATTTGTAGGTGTGTAAATTTTATCATAAAATCAGAAAAATAGACAATAGAAATTTTAAAGAATATCACTGTGATAATTATTGCTACTTTCTCAGTTGAAAACATTCCTTCCGTTCTCTTGTGGAATTTCTAACAGTCTCTAAATTACAGTGTACAAGAACAAATTCAGTAGTATTACTTGGGGAAGTAAAATGATGACTTTAATATCAACTAATTCGCAGAAGCCACTCAACACCTGGCCTGTGCTTGCGCTGTGATAGAAGTCCAGCCTCCAGGAGCCTGTGGCCCAATGAGAGGATAGATGTGATCACTCAGCAGCACAAAGAACAAGCAGGCACCTAATAGCTGGGCAGAGTTTTATTCTTTATTCCATGCACCAAATTCTCAACAAGAGTTTAAAGAATTGGATGGATAAGTATTGAAATAGCAAAACCATGTAGCATGAGGATATGATATAAAAATTTTAGTACTCTTATTACAAATCAATAATGCCATATTGATTGTCTACTCTTAAATGTAAATCAATACTAGCTTTCCAAAATGCAATTCAGCAATTCATTAATTATTCTTTACAAATTGCACTGAAGAATTTACCATAGATGTCTCATGGGTTCCTGGAATCAATGCAAAGGACATGTTAAATTTAAAATGTTGCATGTTTCTAAGTTTACTAAAAGTAATAGCTGCTACTAATGGTTTACAATTTACATAGCTTATGAGCGAAAGCATGTTGAGGGATTATGCCTGTTATTAACCTGTAACGTGGCTTACAAGGAGTGCTAACAACTAGACAACATTCAAATGGGAATGTGAAGATCAGCAAATTATAAGCAAAACCCAGAGATTTAAAGAACAAGAAAGGCAATTCTATGTGCAGATGTTATCTTGCTTAGAAATGTTCTGTGAATTAGAAATAAGCTAAAATCTGTGTCAGGTCCTCAGGGTTTCTTTTAGCCCTGGTGCCTCTAAGGTCGATCTGAGTACTGGGCAGGCTGGTCAGCTTGGCGATGCAGCTGCAATTTCTCTCTGCCTGGCACAATATTGACCTGTACCAGATGCTGAGTCAATAGCAACATAGAAATTCAAATGAGCAAGGAAAGAGGATGGGTGGGAAAAGA